>NW_017731518.1:2632877-2677805 GCF_001890085.2 Hipposideros armiger | reverse complement strand
AAAAAAAAAAAAAAGAAAAGTCCCCATAACTTCTGCCTGTGAAAACCAGCACAGATTGTGACTGAGGGCAGCTGCACTCCCAGGTGCTCCTCTTAAAGGGACTGCACATGGACTTACCCACCAACAGAATCACTCGCTCTGAGCTCCAGTGCTGGGGCAGCAGCTGGAGAGGAGGCAGGGACACGTGGTAGGGAACTGAGTTGTCCGGCTTGGGATGGGGGCTGGAGAGACAGCTTTCTCCTGGACGGGGGAGCTGGCGGAGGGAATTGTTTCTTTGTTGAGCCCTCCCCCTTCCCGGCATGTGAACACAGATGACTGCCATATCTGAGTCTCTGCTGTTTGTTTGCCACGTCCTGGTGATTTGAGATCTGGCCCTGCCCAACTTTTGGGCACACCCAGGCTGCTTTCAGTGGCTTTTTTTGTGCAGACCGCTTGCCTTGGCTCAAGCTACATTTTCCTAGGGTCTCTTAAAGGTTCGCAGAACCCAGACAAGCAGCATCTGGCTTGAATGTGTTCTGTACCTCTGGCTGAGCAGCCATAAGCCGGCACTAGTGGCAGCCGACCTTGGTTCGTGGCTTGGCCTTTCAAGGCACTTCCAAGCACAGAACGGGCAGCAGCCATCTGTGGATCTCTTTCTGGCTCCTGCAGGGTGGTCCCTGGTGGGGCACAGGCTGTGGCTGAATTGACCTACAGTGGATCCCCTCCAAGGTGGTCCTGGGGCAGGCGCCCCCAGTGGCCAGCTTCAAAATGAGCTGGAGCATCACCCAGCTGCCTCCAAGTAGGACACACCCAAGGGGCGGATTGGGCAGCTTCAGAGTCCTGCCGAGGCAGATCCTGCTCCAAGGATCAGCCCCTGCACAACAGCTCTTCCAGTGTCGTCAAGGCCAGTCCTCACAACCAGTGAGCCCAAGGGTCAGTCCCTCCCATTGATGTGCAATCAGCAACCAAGATTCAACTACAAGAGTAGGGCACATACAACCCACACAAGGGACACACCTGGAGCTCATGGCTCAGTTGACCAGAAAGACTGCGCCACTGAACCCCACAGCACACCTAAGGTCACTCTACTAAGACCAGAAGACATAGCAGCCCTACCTAATAGATAAAAACAAACACAGGGAGGCAGCCAAAATGGGGGGACACAGAAACATGTCCCAAATAAAAGAACAGAACAAAGCTCCAGAAAAAGAACTAAGCGAAATGGAGAGAAGCAATCTGTCAGATGCAGAATTCCTAACACTGGTTATAAGGATGCCCAATGATCTCAGGGAGAACTTCAACAGAGATAGGAAGCATACAAATGGAGATGGAAACCATGAAAAAGAACCAGTCCTAAATAAAAAATACAATAATGGAAACAAAGAATATATTATATTACAGGGAATCAATAGTAGATTAGATAAAGCAGAGGATCCAACCAGCGATGTAGAAGATAAGGTAGCAGAAAACACCCAGCTAGAACAGCAAAAAGAAAAAAGAATATAAAAATTTGAGGAGAGCTTAAGGGGCCTCTGGGACAATATCAAGTAGACCAACATTCACATTATAGGGGTACCAGGAGGAGAAGAAAGAGAGCAAGGAATTGAAAACCTATTTGAAGAAATAATGACAGAAAGCTTCCCTCCTGGTGAAGGAAATGGACATACAAGCCCAAGAAGCACAGAGAATCCCAAACAAGATAAACCCAAGGAGGCCAACACCAAGACACATCACAATTAAAATGGCAAAAGTTAATAGAAAGAGAATCAATAAAAAGCAGCAAGAGAAAAACAGTTAGTTACCTACAAGGGAGTTCCCATAAGACTGTCAGCTGATTTCTCAACAGAAACTTTGCAGGCAAGAAGGGATTGCCAGGAAATATTCCAAGTGATGAAAAGCAAGGACATACAACCAAGATTGCTCTACCCAGCAAAGCTGTCATTTAGAATTAAAGGACAGATACAGAGCTTCCCAGACAAACCAGTATTACAAAGAATCTTAGAGGGACTTCTTTAAGCTGGGAGGGGAAATAAGGATGGGTGAAAGGGAAAGGGATTAAGAAGTACAAATTGTTGATACCCGGCCTGAGCTGAGCTGCCAACAGGTGGCAGGATGGCTCAGCTAAAAAATAAAAAACAAAAAAAAATTTTTTAAATGAAGTACAAATTGGTTGTTATACAATAGTAGTGAGGATGTAGAGTATAGCATAAGGAATATAGTCAATAATATTGTAATAGCTATTAGATCTGTCAAGGTGATAGATGGGAACACGGTTGGGAGTAGGGTGATAAAGGTGAAGGCATTAAGAAGTACAAATTGATAGTTAAACTACAGTATAGGGAATATAATCAACAATGTTGTAAATATCATGTAAGGTGCCAGATAGGCACTGGACTTATCAGGGGGATCGCGTCATAGACTGTGTAGATGCCTGACCAATGCGCTATACACCTGAATAGCTGAACTAGAATAATATTGACTGTCAACTATAACTAAATATATAGGTATATATAGTTATGAGATGCAGAGTACAATGTAAGGAAGATAGTCAAGGGTATTGTAACAGCTACGTAAGATGTCAGAGGGGTAGTAGCTTGGGGGGTGGGTTATCACTTTATGAGAGTTTTAAATGTCTAACTATTACGTTGCTTTGTACACCTGAAACTAATAAAAATAAAATACATTTTTAAGAAAGAACCAACAAGTAGATCACCATTCCACAGGATTTGTATTATGTGAGAAATTACAATCTACACATTTAAGGGCCAGCTGAGTGGCTCAGTTGGTTAAGAGCTCACTCAAGAGTGTGAGCTCTGAGCAACAGCGGTTCGAGTCCCGACCCGAGCTGAGCAGCCGCTGAGCTGCCAACAGGTGGCAGGATGGCTCAGCTAAAAAAAAAACCAAACAAACAAAAAACAAAACAAAAAAACAATCTACACATTTAAAAAATATGTATAAAGTATAAAATCAAAAATATAAAATAATATAGAAAATCTTAAACATCTATTTATCTATCTGTTCTTCTTTGCCCAGGAAAGAACCGCCTTAAGCAAAACTGAGTCAAGCTGATCTTTCTCATCCCTTGATTGCCCTGAGTCCTTTCTTCTTGTTGCCTCATCCCCTTCCACCTGGAGCTCAAGGGGCTTGTTGAAAGTGGTACCTCCACCTAAGCCTTCCGAGACTCTATGCTTCAGTTCCCTGTTACTCAAAGTGTGGTCCTATGACCAGCAGCGCCACCTGGGAGCTTGTTAGGAATGAAAACTCTCAGCTCTACCCAACCTCACTCTCCAGATCTAATAACTCAGAGCCTGCATTATAGTATAACAGGACCTCCAGGTGGTTCATGGGCTCGTTCAGGTTGGAGAGGTGCAGCTCTAGCCCTCTTTCTCTCTAGTTTCTTCTATGGATATTTATTTGGGGCCATCCTCTTTCAGATGTCCCAAAAGAAAGACATTCTGATAAAAGTATCCCTCCTACAGCCTCGCCAACACTTGTTACTTCTTGTCTTTTTGATGATAGCCATTCACTCTAACAGGTGTGGGGTGGTATTTCATTGTGGTCTCTTAATTTTTTTAGATTACTTCTCTTTTTCTTTGCAGTTACAGTTGACATTCAGTATTATTTTATATTAGTTTCAGGAGTACGCATAGTGGTTAGATAGTTAAATAATTTGTGATCTCCCTGATTTAGTATCCACCTGACACCATACATAGTTATTACAGTATTATTAACTCTGTTCCCTATACTGTACTTTACATACCCGTGACTATTTTGTAACTACTACTGTGTACTTCTTACATTCTTCATGTTTTTCACTCAGCTACCCAAGCCCCCTCCCCTCTGGCAACCATCAGTTTGTTCTCTGTATCTATTTGTCTGTTTCTGTTTTGTTTGTTTACTTTGTTCTTTAAGTAGTTTGGGTTTGTAGTTCCCTAATAATTAGTGATATTGAACATCTTTTCATGTGATTGTTGGTCATGTGTATGTCTTGCTTTAAAAAATGTCTATTCAGTTTCTCTGCCAATTTTTTAATTGGGTTGCTTGGTTTTTTTGTTGTTGAGTTGTGCGGGTTATTTATATATTTTGGTATTAACCCCTTATCGTATATATCACTTGCAAATATCTTCTCTCATTCAGTTGGTTACCTTTTTGTTTTGTTGATAGTTTTCTTTTCTGTGCAGAGCTTTTCAGTTTGATTTTGGAGAGGATGTAAAGAAAAGCGAACTCTTGTACAGTATTTGTGAGATTATAAATTGGTGCAGCCACTATGGAAAACAGTGTAGAGGATCCTTGAAAAATTAAGAATAGAATTACCATATGATCCAGCAATTCCTTCTATGGGTATTTATCAAAAGAATATGAAAACACTAATTCAAAAAGATATCTGCATCCTTGTGTTCATTGCAGCATTATACACAGTAGCCAAAATATGGGAAGACCCTAAGGGTCCATCAACAGATGAATGGATAAAGAAGATGTAGTGTATATATGTATAACGAGATACTACTCAGCCATAAAAAATATGAAATATTGCTATTTGTGACAACATGGATGGACCTTGAACATATTATGCTAAGTGAAATAAGTCCAACAAAAGGACAAAAACCATATGATTTCACCCACAGATAGAATATAAAACAAAAAAGAAACAAACAAAAACTATAACAGTTAAATTTATTAGCCTGGAAAAAGATTTTTCCTTGGATTATTCATGGCACTGATAAATTAAAAAGCAGATGTCTCCAAGTTTACTGTCCATAAAATCAGCATAGCTAAAAGTGAATCTGTCCTGTCTCCTTTCCTGCATTTGTCAGCATCATTTTTCACTTTAAAGATTAGGAGAGGTACATTCAACAAATAGTTTGGCCAGTAGACACCCTCATAGGGTTCTGAGGCAGAATTGCCAAACTTTCTTCTGTAAAGGGCCAGACAGTAAATATTTTAGGTTTTGTAGGCCGTACGGTCCTGTCACAACCACTGAATTTGTTTGCTCTTTGAACACAAAAGCGGTCAGAAACAATATGTAAGACATAAACATGGCTTTACTCATGGACTGAAATATGAATTTCATGTCACAAAAAAATCTTCTTTTGATTTTTTTTCAATCCTTTAAAAATGTAGAAACCAGACTTAGCTCAGGGGCTGTATAAAAACAGGTGGCACGCTAAGTAGTAGTTTGTTGACCCATCTCTGAGGTGTTACGATGAATCCCGTGGGACAAACTGCATCTGCTGATAGATGTTGCCCAACACAACTATTTTTAGCACAATTTCTGAGCTTGTTCTGTGCCTTAGAAAAGTGCATGCAGATCAGAACCATGAAGCGAAAAACAAGGCAAGTTGCAGGCTTATCTCAATATAACATGTTTATGACAGGACATCCCCTTTCTAACTGGGTGCATTGTGAGGTAAGGGCTGGTGAACTACCAGATGTGTGGCGTGATGTTCCCGGCGTGATGTTCCCTGCGTGCTGTGGGAGGACACTGCCCAGATCCCCATGCTCTATTCCCACGGAAGGGTGTGTGTAGAATTATCCATTGTTACTGTTATCAGATGCTCTGAAAATTTGGGCTTTTGGGTTTCAACCTTGTTAGATACTGTTTCCAAGTCCTGATTTTTAGTTCTTCACCTTAGTCTCTGAACCTTGAACCCGCAGTAACGGTTTTTCAGAACGAATACATGGCAGGGCCCTGGGAGAATTGTGCTTGTGTGTTTACCAAGCGGGATCTGTCTTCCGGCAGACAGATGGGGCCACCGTGCGGGCAAATGCCGTTCTCACCCCGTCCGCCCCCACCCCCAGGCCCTGCAGGCCGTGTCCTGCAGTGTGGATGGCCAAAGGCCGGAGCAGACGCGCATGGGAGAACGGAGTAGTGCACGGATCACGAGAGAGAGGAACCGGCTTCCTAACTGTCCAGCAAGCGAGACTTCTCTCAGGGGAGCGCGACCAGAGGGCCCGGAAGAAAATCTGGACCTTAGAGACAGGTGCATCGAGCCCTTGGGGAAGTCAGGACCCTCTGCGCGCCAATGATAAAGTTACCAGCAGAAGCGCCCTACTGGTGACCTGGTGGCCGGTGAGAGCCGGTCCAGCCCTCCCTGACACCTCGCGGGCTCTCCCCCGAGCTGCCCTGGGGGCGGAGGCCCAGCGACCCGGGGAGGCCCCGCCTGCCTTCGACCTCCGCCCTGCGGGCCGAACCCTCTAGTCGCCCCCGGCCGGCGCAGGCTCAGGCCCGCGCGCCCCGCCCTCCCTCTCTCCCCGCCCTGGCGGCGGGCGCGGGCTGCGCTCGCTCGCGGGGACCGGGCCCGCAGGCGGCCATGGGGGAGCCGCTGAGCGCCGCGCAGCTGCGGCGGCTGGAGGAGCACCGCTACAGCGCCGCGGGCGTCTCGCTGTTCGAGCCGCCGCTGCAGCTCTACTGGACCTGGTTGCTCCAGTGGGTCCCGCTGTGGCTCGCCCCCAACTCCATCACCCTCCTGGGCCTCGCCGTCAACCTGCTCACCACGCTCGTGCTCATCGCCTACTGCCCCACGATCACGGAGGAGGTAGGGCCCGCCCCCCGCCCGCTCCTCGGCCGCGGCGTAAGGACCCCCAACTGCTGTCCCGAGGAGCCCCGCGTCCCCCGCCGCTGGAGGCGCCCAGAGAGAGGGGAGACCCCCGCGCGGCTGAGCCTCCTGGGGCCGCGGAGGGGCGGACACGACCGCTGCCCCCGCGCCGCGTCCGCCGGGAGACTCCCCGGGGCCGCCTAGAGGCTGTCACGCCGCTCCCCCCAATCCCGTGTCCACCCTGAGCCTCCCCCAGATGGTGGAGGGGCTGTCAAGGTCACTGCGAGCCGGGTACCTGCCTGCCCGGCCGCCACCCTATTCGGGATGGACAAGCAGCCCCATAACGGGGACTGAACACCCACATCCCTGTCCTGCCTGACAGCAGGGCTTGTGGTCAAGTGGGCCAAGCCCGAGGTGCCCTTTGGACACTTACAGTCTTAGGTTTCTCAAGGGTGTGCTAGTGATCCAGAAATTACTGGTAGCCCTGATCAAAGATAAGTTACTTTTAAGAGGTAACTTCCTCTGCTTTCTTGACTTCTTCATGGAAAACAAACTAAGGTATTAGCGAGGTGATAATACTTATCACCAGGGATTATAAAAGCCAACAGATTTTATTAGCAATGAGTATTTGACCTGTGTACCAAGTAAGAAGAGTAAATAATGGGCTTTGGACAACTGTTAATCAGAAGCACCCCTTGGGCTGAGTGTGGAGGGCTTAGGAAACAGAGGGGGTCCATTCATCTATAACTTTTTAGAGTACACGGATCAAAGTTACACTGCACATTCTGTGACATTGCTTTCTTGTCTTTGCCCTCTAAATAGTGAAATCCCTTTATAATCATATTTGAGTATATATAGGGCCTGTGGAGAACTAATGTGAGGTTGGATAGCAGGAATACAGTGGAAATATCCCAGGCCCTCCCTATATACATCCATTTTTAAAAAATAATTAACACAGCCCACATTTCCAACAGATCTTGCTGACTGATGGTTATGTTTATTATATTGATATATGATTTCTTGGCAGACATTCCCATTGTTATGTCCATATTGTTTGAAAAAAATAAGTTGCTTTACTTTTAGGCTAGATTAGAATGAAAGGAGTGCTGGGTTACAAATGGAAGACTTGGGTTCTAATGTGGCTGTGCCACACCTTGGAGAGAACTGCTGATCTGTTTCCCTGTGTGTAAAACAAAATAATAGCTGCCAAACCAATTTCACAAGGATGCAGTGAGGGCCAAATGATATACAAATGATATATTACATGCAGATAAACATAGAAAATTATAATTTGCTCAACAAATTAAAAATATTACTGTTATCAAAAACGTCCTGAAAATATATAATAAAATTGAGTGTTTCTTGGGCCTAGATTTGGCTAACAGTATTTAGATGTTTCTGATATTTGTCAATTAAATTATGAGCTTTTCATTATTGTTATGAATTTAAGAACCACTTGTTGAACATTTACAAAGAGCAGGGCATACAGTCAAGTCCAAGAGATTCTGTTTAGGGCTCTTAAGGAGGGCCCAACAGAAGAGGTAAAATTATGATTAAATAATTTTTAGGCACAGCCTCATTTCAAAAACGGGGCCACTTTTCAAAAAAAAAAAAAAAGTAAAAAAATCAGAATGATCCAAAAAGGGGGAGTAAGAGTGCAAACAGTAGGATGAAACTGAGAAGAGTTTCTAAACTGTATGTCATTGGATCCTGCACGTGGTTCTAAGTGGCTGAAGCAGTGAAGAGAAACACCATTACAAGATTCACACTGCCTGTTTGGTAATTCTAGCAACATCATGAAAGAAGTATAGGGGTTCAGGCCATTATGCCTTCAGGTCACAGAGCTAGTAAATGAGAGGACCAGGCAAGATTCAGATCCTAGTCGGTCTGAAACCGAAGCTTATTTTTTACATATACCACCACCACCACCTTGTCTGGAGTTCCAGCCTTTTTATATGTGGTATGTAGGAAAAATACCTTGTATCTTATGTAATATTTATCAGGTATGTAAAGTGCTTTCATATCCATTGTTGCATTTGTGTCTTAGATCAACCCCAGAAGGTTGGCAAATTTTTTTCCCCCCCTCCTAGAATGGCCTTTCCACCATTTTAGTAATTCTTCTATCCATTCAGTTGAGGCCCGGAGGATTAAATCACTTTAGCCTGGCTTGGGACTTGTTTCTGATTCTTAGACTTAGGAATTCTTAGTGCTTTTCAGATTTGACAGATTGCCTCCCCAAAGGGTCAGGAAAAATACGTAAGATTTTTTTAGATGCTTAGGCGTATCTACCCATTTAGGATGTAATGCTGACTACATAGCTATATTAATAATATTTGATCTATTTTTTAACTACTGTGTTAATTTCTAGGATATGACTGGGGATGAAGGGGAGTTAATAGAAAAAAGTTAGATGATTTAAGTTACGCTTCTACAACGGTGCTCTGAATTACATTTCATACCACCGTTTCTGTTAAGGAATTTTCCACTCCAGCCAAATTGAACTACATACTGTATAATAAGGATTTATCTTCTTTTTGTCTTTTTACTTTCTCCTTCTTCTTCCCTTCTGTCTCACTGCCATCGTTCAATGCCCAGTTCTAATACTACCTCCTTATGAAATATTTCTTCCTCTCTGCAGTCAATCAACCACTTAATCCTTTAAACTCCAATAATAACAATAATTAACATTCACCTGGTATTGACTATCTAGCTGGCATTATTTTAAACTGCTTTTGTCTATTTTCTCACTTAGTCCTCTACAATTTTGTGAAAAGGTATTATTATTATCCCCATTTTATAGATGAGGAAACTGAAGGGAAATTAACCTCTTCCAGGGTATATATAGCTTTACCGGAGACCAGGATTCCAAACAAGAAAGCTATACTTCCGCCACAGGACTTTGCAGCACTTCCCCATTTTGGTTATGTGTGTGTCCTTACTGAGCAGGACAACCTGCCAAATTTTAAATTCAGACAGCGACTGCCCACCTGTACATTCTTCATGCCTTACATAAAGCAAAGGCTTAGGAAATATTTGCTAAATTATTGACTGCATGAATGAAATAACAAAATGTAGTCTTGGGAGATCATGCTTCTCCACCCTTATCCAGTTTTAGCTGGTCTTGGATTAAATACTTACCAGTTGTTTGGGTGGGGTGATTTTAACAAGAGTAAGCAAGAGTTAGGATGAGCAGAGAAAACAAGAAGCCCATGGCCTCCTCCTTACCTTGATGAAGCAGCTCTATCTGAATGCGGTTCTGTCCTTGGCGGCCATTCCATGTCTGTCCAATCCTAAAATAGAACCACAGACTCCTACAGTTTGAAGGACCTTAGAGCTTCTATAATGCAATTCCTACGTTTGTTATATGAGAAAACTCAGTGATTCAAATCTAGTTCTTCAAGCTCCAGCCTAGTAGTATTTCTCTACCACACGCAACACTCAGACACTGCTTTTGGCCAGTATACACTGGCACTGTTCTCTTTTAAAGCTTATTTGAGTAGATGTTTTTGCTCTGCCCTCTTGGTCTGTGTATACAAATCCATGTCAGTGTCTCTGTTAAGAGTATGTTTATAGCAGACATGTGCTGAGCATAGAGCTAGGTCAAGGGCATGGGATAATTTCTTTTGTTTATGATAGAAAGTTGAACTAAAAAGCAAGTATATCTGAGGAAGTCAGAAAGACCTTAAGAAATGTTTTATTCCCTGTCTTAATTCAGATTATAGGTGCCGTTGCACTATAAAGAGTTATTTCTTGGGGGAATAAGAAAAGGCAATAATCTATAGATTCCTACTCAATTTTTTATAGGTTTGATTTCTTTGAAATCTAGTATACTTCCTTTTTGACCTCTTAGATCTTTTTTTTTCTTTTTTTCTTTTTTTTACTAGCTCAATAACTTATCAAGCATCATTTATTAAGGCAGGACTATTGTAAGGGATTGGCCTCTCTTTCTAAAACAAAGTACACAGGAGGTGAAAGTTCTAGAAGCAGGGCAGGTACTGGAATGAGGCAGGCAGGTACCCAGGCCTCAGAATTTAAGCAGCCAGGTGCACAGCCCTGGGATTAAATGTCCCTGTAAATTCTGCAGCCAGTGTGACTCACTTGCCTCACCCGAGTCCCATCTCTGTCTAGAAGGGGCTTCTGCAGGTAATGCAGAAGTAGCTTTACTTTGAGATTTGCCCCTTTGATTCCTGTGGCTTTCCTACACTTGATTCCCAAGGACTAAGGTGCTTCTCCTTTAAAATTCTGGTTCAATGTAGCTAAAACATGGCATTGTAATGTCTAGGAAGAGCTTTAAATTCCACTCCTGGTGTATTTGACCTGCGCATAGGGCTCCAACCACTTGGATTTTCTGAAGTTAAAAAACAAGACAGAAGTTAAAACACCCAGTACAACTGATGTTGATGATAGATCTGGCCTGGGGATTCTCTTCCTTCCTGCTCCCATTAGCACAGTGAGTCTGGTATTTTCAACAAGAACTCTAGTAAGTACTAAAGGAGGTTTAAAAAAAAAAAAAGACTATTCCACACGAAATATAAAAAGAAAAGAGGCTACCTTTCAGATTTCCAATGTCATGAGAAAGCCCCTTTTGGCCCTGAGGTGCTGGTTAAACAGCACTGGTGTGCTGCCTGATTTCCTCCCCCAGTTTATAACCTGCCTCATTTCCTGAAATCCTGTGCTCTTCTCACATGGTGGCCCCTAAACTCAGCTGAGGCCAAAGCCTCCTGTTGAAACTTCAATAAGCCCCCAGGGCACTTCCTGATTGGCTGAGAACAATTTTACCCCTCCTGACACCAAAGCCTTTGGAGCCTTCCAGGCCTCAGGTGGGAGCCTCCCTCTATAAACAAGGAAGTGACTCATCCACCACAGGTAAAGTCTTAACTATATCACAGGCAAATACTATCGATTAGAGCAGTGTCAGATTAGCAGTCTATTAGAAACTCCATGAATTTCCCTTTAAAAATCACTAGAACCACTCAACTGGCTATGAAGTCCACCTATTAACATTACATTTTTTCACGTGTGCGTGATCTGTCTTCCAATTTTCTTTCTTCCTACCTGTTATAAATGCACTTTCTATTTTTATGGAGAGAGAAGTCAGTTGATGTTTGGATCATTGAAATGTCCCTGCGACCAGCTGACCCAGTAGTTATTGGTTATGTAATATCTTTTGCATATGTGTCGTCAACTCATATCCAAGGTTATTTAAAGCAAAAACATACATTTTTTTAAAGTACAAAAATTCATATAAATAGGCAATGCATATAGTTCTAGTATTTTCTAAATTTTAATTTGGGAAGAGTTTTGCTTTTGTGTATTACTTATACTATTTTTTTTTAATTGGGGTATTGGGGGGAAGGGAACAGTGCTGGGGAATTGGGGGAAGGGCAACAGACAAGTTGCTGTCGTTTTGTTCTTCAATCTAGTTGTGGAGGACATTGCTTCACCGGCCCAAGTTGGCACCATCATTGTGCTCTTCCCAGCGAGGCAGATCAGTCGCCGGCTTCTGGACGGCCGCTCACTGCGGCTGCTGGCCGCTCACGCTGGCTGCCAGCTACACATGGTAGCTTATGGCAGCCCACTGCCACAGGGACTGCAGCCTACGCCGTCGCCGGCAACTCGCGGCAGCCCAGCTCCAGGTCGAGCTGTTGTTCAGCATGTTAGCTGTAGAGGGCAGTGTCACTGGCCCTCACACCTGGGATCCGAACCGGGGCCCTCTGGCGTCCCAAGCCAGCTCTTAACCATCGTGCCACTCGGCCGGCCCAATATACTATTTTTTATTTACTATTTTTCTTTAACCAACTTTAAACCCACTCTTTTTTAAAGATTTAGACTCATTCGAAACCTTAATATCTATAAAATCATAGGTTTGATAGGTTTGGTAGCTGTTTTTTAAAACTTAAATTAATGTATTTTTCAAAATACATTAAAATAAAGACATAAATGTTCAAATGAAAACTTTACCCATGAATCACCTAAAATTATCTTAAGTAGTAATCAGTAATAACAATTATAATAATTAAATTTTACTGTGCTCCTTCCATAAACCACTTTTTCCAAGCACTTTACATATAATAATTTATGTAATTCTCACAATGAGGCAGGAACAGTGATTATTTCCATTTTTCATAAAGGGAGATTGAGGCACTGAGAAGTTACATAACTCATCCAATTTACTCTGCTTATGATGGCAAAGCAACAATTTGGGTGCAGGGAAGTCCAGAATCCACATCCCTAACCACTCAGCCAGAAAAACCTGGGGTATGTATTCTTCCCTTTGGAAACCATTATACCTGATAGGTTACTAGGTAACCTGTTACCTAATAGAAAACATTTAGATCATCAGTTGGTTTTAATCATCTAGTTATTTAGCTCCTATGGTATGTACAGCAGATTTCAAAAACAAATAACATGCCTCATACCCTTTAGAGCAGCCGTTCTCAACCTGTGGGTCGCGACACCTTTGGGGGTCAAACGACCCTTTCACAGGGGTCGCCTAAGACCATCAGAAAACAAAAAGATATTTACATTATGATTCATAACAGTAGCAAAATTACAGTTATAGAGTAGCAACGAAAATAATTTTATGGTTGGGGGTCACCACAACATGAGGAACTGTATTAAGGGGTCGCAGCATTAGGAAGAACCGCTGCTTTAGAGGATTATATTCTAATATGAATAGGGGGCCTTGGACAGTAGTCTAGGAACACCTAATTCTGTGTTCCAGAAAATCCAGTATTTTAAGGTCTGAGCTGTAAGTGAAGTTTGTCCAGTGAGCAGGGATATGCTCATTGACGCTTTCTAAGTCTTTTCTTGATGCATGTGCTCATTCAAACACATGTAAAAAAAGAGGTATGATACCCAGGATTTATCCACATATGAGCGTTCCCTCTGATCCAGAGTTTTGTTTTAACAAGAACAATTGCCATATGGTCTGGTGCAGACCTCTGGTTTCTCTAATTCTATAATGAATAATACAATGCCATGATTCAAGTAACAAATACTTAATTTTATACAGCTCTTTTTCAGTGGTGTAACTGAAAAGTGATTTAAATTTATTAGTTTGTGTTTTTGTAATGACTAAGGGTAATGATTGATTGATCCTTATTAATTATCTTGATTTTTAGAATAAACTTATATAATAAATAATCTTACCTGAAGTCATATAAGATTCATCATTAGTTATGCAAATTGTGACATAGTTATGTAATTGAATACCATGCAGTCATTTAAAAGAATGATTGATGTGGATCTGTATGTTTGACCTGGAAATATTTCTATGATATTTTGTTAAATTCTGATCTTAAAGGATACAATAGATATTATGAAAATGATATACTTTAAAACTTTAAATGTTAGGAATCTAATATTACCTGACGAAGTTCTACTTCTTGGAATAGGTTCTTTAGTAGGAGTATTTTGATATTTCTCATGACTTTATAATTCCTAACCAAGACCGATTTGTCCATACTTCCATTTAAAATTTTTGAAAATAAGTTTACATGAAAGCTTGACTTGACTTAGGATGGCTCTGTCCATCCTGCCACCTCTGGGGAATCTCTTCTGGAATTACACCCTTTGGGGGAGACCCCTGGAAGGAAGTGTCCTGCTGTGCCTGGCCAAGTGGATCTCCAGGCTGAATGAGGCCTGTTGCATAGATAACAGGTTAGAAGAGAAGTTGAAATTTTGCCAAACTATTTCATAGCTTCCAGGTGGGAATGGAGGTGATACCAGCAGGGAAAACAGAAAATAGGTCAGGCTCCTGAGGCCTTGGGAAGACCAGAAAAGGAGTTAACTGGTTATTGGAGAATCAGTGTGCTTTTCTGGGTTTAAAAGGAAGGAAGCCTCAGGGGGCTTGCAGCCATTTCCTGTGGCTCAGTGCACTTGAAATTGTCCTGCGTGATAGTGGGGAAAGTGCTTCTCAGCAGGTTTGAAGGACTAGATAGCCTGTGAAGTAAGAATGGAGGTGAGCAAGTCCATCCAGGCCATGTGGCCTGCAGCACAATAGAGTTTACAGCTTAGGGGCAGGTTAGAAGACTTGGGTTTGAATCCTGGACCCAGTCTAGCTGCTTGTTTTGATGTGGCTTCATCACCACTCCCTAAAGTTTCACTTTCATCTTTCATAAAAACAACAGGATAATGACTGCTCTGTCACTGGATTGCCTGTGATATTTTGTATCAGATAAAATAATACATTTAAAAAAATGTCCTTTGTTGTACTGTTTAATAAATGTTATTGCCTTTCCAATCTTATCTCTTGTAATTAATTACCTATGGATCTTCTGTCTGAATAAACCTTTCACTTTCAGGCCTCTACCTTGGTTTTTGCCTAGATCGCTTCTCTCTTTTTCCCTATTTAAATTACCCCTGCCTCTCTTTACCTACTTAAACTCTAAATTTAACTCCTGTAGTATCCTAGTGAAGTAGTTTTAAACTAGTGAACCAGTCTTTGTTTCCTTTTTTCTAAAGGAGGAGCAGAGTTCTCCCCCCAGCCCTGGTGTCCAGGAGTAACCAAATTTATTTCAGGATGGATTTCCATGAACTCCTTGACCTTTAGACTGGCCCGCAGCCAGTCTCCCAGGACAGAGGTCAGAATTTAAGCTTTTAATGTGGGCCGTTGGGAATGCTTCTTGAGAAGCCCCAATTTTTCAATAAAATTTGTGCATGGAAAGGAGAAATGGAATATCTTTCAGGTAGATAATTTACTTACTAAAGTCTATCACTTAGGGGAGAAGTATTTGATGGAAAATAGATGATCAGAGGGAAAATTACTTACATCATCCCTAAAATTTTAATAACTTCAATTTCCAATTTATATATATTTGAAATATAACTCTGCTCTCCTTCTGCTATCAAAATTAAAACAATATAATTTTTCATAGTAGGAAAAATGGGTAAGAGCTGGCTGGTTGGAAAACAGTTAACAGGATTATTGGGATTCTTTCAGTAAAAGGCGAAAGATTTATGGGACCTGAAGAGAAACGAGTATATGGGGATTCTTTTGAAAGATTCTAGGGGTTTGTTTTGTGTTTTATTTTTGTGCTGTCATGATTTCTCAATTCCCTGTTTTTAGCCCTCTCTTAAATTGTTTCGTAGTTTCCATTAAGTCTTTTAAAAATATGCTTAACAAAACTGAATATGACATTTTAATATGTACATTCATAACTCAGGTTGCTTTTATTCTTAAATTATTTCTAATTTATGCTACTTTTCTTTTAAATAGAAGAGACTTAATAAGTCCTTTTAAGCAGTCAGTAGTGTAATCATTAGTGCTGGGCATCTAATATTAACAGATCATGAAATTTTTATAAAGTTAGTTCAAAATAAACTAATATTTACTTAGAAAGATTGAGGACTAGGGTAGGAGGTAGACTGGATATTTATAGTATTACCACATAAACCATACTTAAGTTGATAATTTAAAAATTATATTTCCCACTAAAAGTATGCAAAACAATTTAATGACAATAGCTAATCTTACTGAGCACTTACTATGTGCCAGGTTCCGTATAAAGAGCTATCTAAGAATTTTTTCATCAGATACAACTGTAAGTATTATTCACATCTTGCAAGATGAGGTAACCAAGTATTGAAAGAAAAGAATGATCATTTTTAAATCTTTTTTTCTCTTATGCAAATTGGATCATTTCTATTGATCTATATTCAAGTTTACTTACTTGTTCCTTTTTCATTATTATCTGTGGTTCTGTATGTAATGTCATTTTTCCTTTGGCTTCTTTTATGATTTTTCTATTCATGACTGATTTTCAGTAATTTGATTATGATGTTCCTTGGTGGGTTTTTTTCCCCCCCATGCGGGAATCGAACCAGCAACCTTGCTGTTAAGAGCACACACTCTATCCACTGAGCCATCCCGGAGGCAGCTCAGCTCAGGTGCCAAGTTCAGTCCCAGCCGTGGATAGGAGTAGTCCACCATCCAACAGGCAACCTTGTCATTAGGAGCATGTGCTCTCACCAGCTGAGCCGTCCTGCCACCTGTTGGCAGCTCGTCGTTGGCAGCTCAGCTCCAGTGTAGCTTAGACGAAGTTCACTGGCCCATGTGGGAAATGAACCAGCGACCCTGTTGCTCAGAGCTCGTGCTCTTAAGCAAACTCTTAACCAACTGAGCCACTCGGCCGGCCCTCTTTGTGGGTTTTTAAAAAATATTCTTGGGGTTTGTTGAGCTTCTTGAATTTGTGAGTTTATAGATTTCATCAAATATGGAAATTTATTTGCCATTATTCTTCTTATATTCTTCATGTCCAACCCTCTCTCTTCTCTCCTTCCAAGACTCCAATTACATATATATTAGACTGTCTGTTGTCCCACAGGTCACTAATGCCCAGTTCAATTATTCTTTTTTTTTTTTTTAAAGATTTTTATTAGGGAATTGGGGGATGGGAACAGTGCTGGGAATTGGGGGAGGGGGAACAGACAAGTTGCTGTCCTTTTGTTCTTCAGTCTAGTTGTGGAGGACGCTGCTTCACTGGCCCAAGTTGGCACCATCATTGCGCTCTTCCCGGGCGAGGCAGATCAGTCGCCTGCTTCTGGACGGCCGCTCACAGCGGCTGCTGGCTGCTCACGCTGGCTGCCGGCTGCACACGGTAGCCCATGGCAACCCACTGCAGCCTACGCCATCACCAGCGACTCATGGCAGCCCAGCTCCAGGTTGAGCTGTTGTTCAGCATCTTAGCTGTAGAGGGCAGCGTCACTGGCCCTCATGTGGGATCTGAACCAGGGCCCTCTGGCGTCCCAAGCCAGCTCCCAACCAACGTCCCACTCGGCTGGCCCCCAGTTCAATTATTCTTAGTCTTTTTTCTTTCTGTGCATCATTTTGGATAATTTCCATCAGTAGTCTACAAGTTCACTGATTTTTTTGCATCGTCTAATATGCTATTAATCTTATCTAGTATATTTTAAATTTCAAATATTGTATTTCTCATTTCTAGATGTTTCACTTGAGTCTTCATGCTTTCCTCTACCTTCTTGAGCATATGAAGTGTATTTATAATCACTTTTAATGTCCTCATCTGCTAATTCCACTCTCTATCATCCCTGGGTCTGATTGTATTGATTGATTTTACTCCTAGTGTAGATCATATTCTACTGCTTCTTTGAGTGACTAGTAATTTTTGATTGAATGCCAAACATTATGAGTTTTAATGTTTTAGGGTACTAGATTTTTAAATTATTATTATGATTCCTTGAAGGTGCAGTACTTTGTGATGGGTACACGTAAGTTGCCTGGCATCAGCTGGATCCTTTTGAGGCTGGATTTTAAGTCTGTTAGGGCTGTCCAGAGAAGCTTTTAGTCTATTGCTAATTTATCCCCACTGCTAAGACAATATATTTCTGAGAACCCTACCCAGTGCCCTAGGTGTTATGAGGTCTTTCTACTGTGCATAGCGAGAACGTGAATGATTCCTAGCTTTGTGAGGGCTTCAAGAATCGTGGGGCCTTGTGCTTTCCAGTGGTTCTTTCCTTGGCTTTAGTAGTTTTGTCTCATTCAGGCGCAGGTTAGTTCTCAGCCAAAGGTACCCGTCTGTAGATCACAACTTGTGCCCCTCTCTCTGAGCAGCTTCCTCTTCTCCCATGGTCGGCTCCACAAATTATAGCTGCTTTGACCTTCCTGAAACTCTACGTTTCTCCTCAACACAGCAAGATCGCTGGGCTCTGTTCAGGTTCCCCATTGCTATACTATGGCCTGGAAACTGCTTCTGGGCAGTAAGCTGGAGCAGTCATACGGCTCACCTCATTTGTTTTCCCTTCCATTAGGGATCACAGTCCTGCATTGCCTGCAATGTTTGAAAACTGTCATTTCATTTATTTTATTGCTTTTCTAGTTTTATAAGGTGGGAGAGTAAACCCAGCCTTCTTATACTCCATCATGAATGGAAGCAGAACGCTGTAATTTGCCTTTAAGATCTTTTTTCAAAGCAAAGATTTACTGAATAATTTCAAAGCTGGTGCCGTATATGAATAGTATTACATTAAAAGACCTGTGGACTAAAGACTCAAAATCAGCATCCTAATCTTTGCTCGGTCATTTAATTCGTGCTTCTCACAATGTGGACTTCTGTGATCCTCTACCCAGATGACTTAGAGCAATTCATTTGATTTCTCATTTTAATTTTCATCTTTAGATGGAAGGTTCTGAATCTTTTGTGTAACACACTGAGGTAATATAAAGTGTGAACACAAGCAAGTGTGTTAATTGGCTTAGATTGAGCTACTTTTAAACAGAAGTTAGTTTATTGTCACTTAACAGTCTTTATTATTTACATTTATTTTTAGGCACCATACTGGACATACTTTTTATGTGCACTCGGACTTTTTATCTACCAGTCACTGGATGCTATCGATGGGAAACAAGCCAGAAGAACAAATTCTTGTTCTCCTTTAGGAGAACTTTTTGACCATGGCTGTGACTCTCTTTCCACGGGTAAGTGAGCTATAGTTGTATTTGTTTTTTAAATAATGGCTTAAAAACTAAATGAACTGAGGTGTTTGAATGGTCAGTTTTTTTTTGAATAAGTGTAAATTTGGAGCAGTTTTTCACAGCGTATTTTAAAAGTATCTTCAATAATTTATTTTGTTCATTGTACCTTATTTTAATGCCAAGAGTATGTACCTTAAAACTCTGTTTTTGAAGGGTACAGGGCAGTTTTTTTCATTCTATTTCTAGTTCTTAATGGTTCTTAAACCTTGTTTCTTTCAGTGTTGATGGCAGTTGGAGCTTCAATTGCTGTTCGCTTAGGAACTCATCCCGACTGGTTGTTTTTCTGCTCTTTTATTGGGATGTTCATGTTTTATTGTGCTCATTGGCAGACTTATGTTTCAGGCGTGTTGAGGTTTGGAAAGTAAGTATGTATTTTAAGTTGTACATTTAAAAATGTAACTGAATTTATTTTCACAATCAATTATAGTTCATTTATCTATAATGGGACAAAGCTTCAATCAGAAATTTAAATTATCTTTTAATTTATTGGCGCATCTATAACTGTTATACCTTAATTTAAGTTAGGTATTCTGCATGTTATAGATAGTTATATATTTGATAAATAGTCACATATTTTTTCTCCCCTTCTCTAACTTGCTAGCCCAAACTTACACATTAGGCAGGAGAAAGAGAAAAGTAAGGGACCTGAATAATATAGAAAAACAGCACTTAAGTAAATAGCATTTGACTTATATAATAAAATAATGAATGGAATCTAAAGGTCCTTTTAGTCAAATCTTCATGTGCCCAAAAAGGGGGACTTGTCTTCAACAGTCACCAACAAAGGTAATTTTGAGACTCTCGGCTGTGATATACAATTGGTGAGACACTGTAAAAGCATCTTCCATATGTTATTAGGTCTATTTCTCAAAATCTGTGGTAAAGGACCAGTTTCTCCCCTCTTTCCATCCATCCTGGAGTAATAACATGCAATTAAAAAATAAAATAAAGGGCCGGCCGAGTGGCGCGTTGGTTAAGAAGTGGCTTGGGACGCCAGAGGACCCCGGTTCGGATCCCACATATGAGAGCCAGTGACACTGCCCTCCACAGCTAAGATGCTGAACAACAGCTCAACCTGGAGCTGGGCTGCCATGAGTCGCCGGCGACGGCGTAGGCTGCAGCCCCTGCGGCAGTGGGTTGCCATGGGCTACTGTGTGTAGCCAGCAGCCAGCGCGAGCGCCCAGCAGCTGCAGTGAGCGGCCGTCCAGAAGCCAGCGACTGATCTGCCTCGCCCGGGAAGAGCGCAATGATGGTGCCAACTTGGGCCAGTGAAGCAACGTCCTCCACAACTAGACTGAAGAACAAAAGGACAGCAACTTGTCTGTTCCCCTCCCCCAATTCCCCAGCGCTGTTCCCATCCCCCAATTCCCCAATTAAAAAAAAATCCTTAAAAGAAAAAAATAAGAAAACACACTTACAAAATACAGTCCCCAATATTTCATTTGATTCTACAGATACAAAATTACTCTGTCAAATTACCATAATAGTTTCCAAATGCTTACTCTCAATTTCTATACTTATCTCTTTGCGTGCTGGTTACAAACCCTGGACCACACTTGGAATAGCACTATTGTAGATTGTCTCCTCCATGATAATAGTTTGGGAGTTAAGGATATACCTGCGCCATATCCCCAATATCTATCTTTTTTAGATCCAATTTTTAAAAACTTGGACCCATTAATGTCTTCTCCAAGTTTGTAAATTGTTATGCAGAATATTCTTTGTCTAATATACCTTTGAAGCGTCAACTGTCTCTTCATAGTTCAAATATCTGAGGATTTGGTGAGTGAGTACCCTTTTTATCACCTCCGGAGCTTTGAGTTTAATTTAAAATCTGTGGTATGAATGATGCACGTGTGAAACCAAGGTGTCTAGCTCAGTCCTCACGTGTCATTTAGTTCACTTAGCGAGTGTTTGTTCTATAACCCCTAATCAGCTTTTCCAGTTGCTCTGGTCACTAGTCGTACCCTTGGAAAATTATAAATAACTTCATGTAATTCTACCATTGTTACTGGAAAAACAGTGCAGAACTCTGATAATGTATATCATTTAGTAGGAAGAGCGTTGGCTCTGAAGCCGATTCCCTATAGCAATATTCAGGTGTTCCAACACAGGCATGGAAACATCATTTCAGTTTCCCTCTCCAAGAAACGAATAATTTACAGCTTATAAGACTCATAATAATAAACATTAATACCATTCCCCCTTTTTCTCTACAAAGTATCATACATTATTATGTTTTCCTTTTCCAACTAACTTGGCTATTTCTCCACACAGCCTAGAGGCCTTGGTTTGCCTGCCACTGATCTTACTATTATTGGATTGGTCATTAGTCATATTTTCTGTTTATTTGTGGGCTAGTGTTCAATTCACCTTTTCCTCCTAACTTCCCTCAAACTAACTCAGTTGAAAAGTATTTTCTCCCAAATCTCGTTTTATTTTATCATCTAATCCCAACATTTCTTATATTTGCAGAGCAATAAAATATTCCTCTAGCATCTAAAGACTCCGCGGGCATCCAAGCGGAGATGTAAAGTAGATAGATATAAAAATCTGGAGCTGAGAAAAAAAGACATGGATTTGGAGATATGGATTTAGAGGCCATTAGTATATAGATGGTAGTCTTATATAGATAAAACTGTTTAGAGAATCTAAAAGGAGAAAAGATGGGATTCTAGAAGAAGTAGCCTTTAAGATGGGGAGGAAGAAGCAGTCTTCTGACAAGAGCTTCCAGCAAGGTAGGAGAATCAGGAGAGAGAAGGGAATAAATTAAAACATAGCAATGCATTTCCAAAAGGAGGGAGTGGATCAGCATTCTAAATATTGCAGAGAAATTGTACAAGATAACTGAAATGCATGTTTTAGATTCCACAAATTGGAAAACACTATTTACCTTAAATAATTTTTGTAGAATGGGGCCAAAAAACAGACTAGAATAGATTAAGCAGCAAATATGAAGAGAGGAGGAGATTACAAATGTGCTACTTTTCAGGCAGCCAGTTTATGGAGTAAAGGAGAGAGCAGTCAGTAGCTTCAGGGGATGCAGATTGGACACTAATAATGTTGGCTGGTTTAGTGGGCTTTTGAAAGAAATTAACTCATGTTTATACATATTAGTGGGGAAATGTCTGTGAAAACCAAAGAAACTATAGTGACTTAGTAACTTAATAAGGAAAACTTGGAATTTTCCTGCTTTTTAAATTAAATTGACTTGAGAATATTTAAGAATTTGTCTTGAATTATCTGGTTGTTTTGATGTTATAATTTTTCCTGATTGTAAGAGTAATACTTGATTGTTATAAAAAAAATTCAAACTTAACAGAAGTACATAAAGTAGAAAGTAAAAAGCCTTTTGTAATTTCAACGGTAACTGCTATTAACAATTTTATACATGTATAAAAATTTTTCTCCCTGTGCATATACTAATATTTACCTGTATGTGAGCACCTGTTGCTCTACAGGTTTTTCATTTCACAGTGTAGTCAGTAATTCAGAGACAAAACTAAAGGTGAAAATAAACTAAGTCTATAGAGATTTTTACATTGTTGATATTTAATATGTAGTTAACTAACCTCCACATTGAGGAAGTTTATTTACAAACATCTTTTCTATTCTTTGTCCTTCCTCTTTAGAGTGGATGTAACTGAAATTCAGGTAGCTTTAATGATCGTCTTTGTGTTGTCTACATTTGGAGGAGCAACAATGTGGGACTATACGGTAAAACTGAATATTTAAATTGAAATTTAAGTACTTTTAAAATATTTAGGGAAAATATTGCATTATTAATTTTCTTCAGAAATTCTTGGCATTGTATTTAATATTCATGCAATTTCTTAACCTTTCCCCTTTGTTTTATCATTGTATTGTCCTATATACCTTATTATGGCATTTTCCCTTATGCATGAATATATTACTCCATAGAAGAAAACGACCCCATTTCCCTAATATGAAATTAAACACACTAGTTGAACTACCTTTTCCAGGCCAAAATGTTTCTCATGAATTATATATTTAAAAAAGTAAATTCAATAAAAGATTTTACATTTGAAACTTGTCCCTCAATATTAGGAAACAAATGTTGCTAATTTGAATTTTTTATAATCTACTATGAGGTGAAGTTTCCCATATTAAAGGAATGTTTTATTTTCTGCTTGGTTGGTGACCTCAGTATTTTGATAAAAGTTGACTCAGGAAACTACTGTCATAAAGTCATGCTTTGCATAGGAAGAAACTATAGAGAGACAAATTATTCTGTGTCGACAACCTAAGTCCACAACACTGGCTGACTCACAATCTCATCATGCCCATAGAGTTAAGAAGAGGAATAAGGATAATATCAATAGTCAACAAGTAAACATTTATTCAACATTTACTACGTTTCTAAACATTTTACTATCACTGTTTCATCTGACCCTCAGAACAATCCTATAAAATAAATACTATCATTATTCCATTTTATAAATAAGTTTTAGAATGATTAACTAATTGATCCAAGAATGCATAGCTAGGAAGTACTGGAGCTAGGAATTAAGTAGACTGATTCCAGACTCTTACGTTTTTAATTACTAAGCTTTATTATATCTCCAGTGAAAATAGAGATATAACACTAAACATACTCTTTCCATAAGATCCCTTGGTATTTACCCAAATAAGATGAAAACTTCTATCCACACAAAAACCTGAATACGTTTATAACAGCTTTATTCATAGATGCCAATATTTGGAAGCAACCAAGGTGTTCTTCAGTATGTGAATGGATAAACTATGGTACATCCAGGCAATAGAATACTAGTGTTAAAAAGAAAGCGCTATCAAGCCGTGAAAAGACATGGAGGAAACTTAAATGTATATTACTTAGTGAAAGAAGCCAATCTGAAAAGGCAATAAATATATTGTATGATTCCAATTATATGACCTTCTGGAAAAGGCAAAAAAATGATATAGTAAAAAGTTCACTGGTTGCCAGGAGGGACAAATAGAAAGCCCAGAGGATTTTTAGGGCAGTGAAACTATTGTGTATGATACTGTAATGGTGGATACCTGTCATTATGCATTTGTCCAAACTCATAGAATATACAGCACCCAGAGAGAGCCCTGGACTTTGGATGATAATGACATGTCATTGTAGGTTCATGGATTATAACAAATGTACCACTCTGGTAGGGGGTGTTGATAGTGAGGGAGGTGGGGAGGCATATGGGAACTCGATGTACTTTCCGTACAATTTTGTTGTGAACCTAAAATTGTTCTGAAAAGTCTATTAAAAACAATAAGAGATTATTGGGTTGTCAGAAAAGTCATGACGCATTTTTGAAACAAAAAACATAGAAAAAATACTTCATGACTTTTCGACAACCCAATAGTTTCAGAATTGCCAATTACAGTTCCTGTCACTAGGCTCAGAAATCGACTGGGCATATTTTTAAATAGTGGTACATTTCCTGAGACATTTGTATTCCTTCTCATCATATAAGAATAATAGAATCAAGTATATGCTACTGTAGGCCTCTAGAATATACTAGAAGGATGTGATGTGTTTTTTCAGGTAGCTACTTTGCCAATACCCATAGGTAAATGTGGACCTAGAGGCAGTTAGGCAACTCTGGTCATTAAGTCAGATGTGGTGGTCTTAAATTTGGAATCCTGATTTAGTTTTAGTAGGGGAGAATTTATTTTAATTTTAAAATCATTTCAGTGTTTTGACAATACCATAGGGAGAAAGCACATCTGCTTATTCTCACCACCAAGAATACTTATTTTAGATGTAGATTTTCTAAATTTAATTGTTAATCTGTAGTTTCCACAAATTTTGGTACAATATTTCAAAGTCTATGTTCAAAACAGGGTGTTGGCAATTCATTGTAACTTGTTTAAATCCTTTGCTGCCTTTGGAAGTTTTCTTGAACAGCTGTTGACCAACAGGTAAATATACTGCTAAAGATTGAATCCTGGATATTAACTACACAGAATTTTTGCATGCACACACATCATGACTATTTGTCACATTCGTGATGCAGATCATGGGGTCTGACTTTCCTGTGACACTGCCTTTTAAAGATACTAAATCCAAGTAAACTATCCTTTTTCATTCCTTTAAATCAAATGAAGGCTTATGAGATTAAATATCTCATTACAATTACATAAGTAGACTTAGCTGATTCCTTTTTCATTTAATGAATAAAATCATCAAATTACCACTTCAGGCTATATTCCAGAAGTTAAGGTTTGATTCTAAGAAAAAGGATAGCTTATTGCACAGGGCCATATCAATGTTTCTTTACTGTTTGATAGGAAAAGAAATTCTGTTTTCTTAATGATTTGTTTCTTTCCTCTACCCTTAAAGATACCCATTCTAGAAATAAAATTGAAGATCTTCCCAGTTCTTGGAGTTGTAGGTGGAGCAATATTTTCCTGTTCAAATTACTTCCATGTTATCTTCCATGGTGGAGTTGGCAAGAATGGATCCACTATAGCAGTAAGACATTAATTTTATTATCATTTAGTATTAATTTTATGCTCAATTTTCTTATCATCATCTACGGAGATAATAAAAATATGCCAAAGTTCAGGAATGGGGAAGGGAACTAAATATCTTAAAGGATTCTTTTTAGGCATATAATACAAAAGCATTTTGGTGAACACACAATGTGCTATATAGATGACGTATTACAGAATTGTACACCTGAAACCTATGTAACTTTACTAACCATTGTCTTTACTAACTTTACTAACAACTTTAATTTTTAAAAAAAAGTTTAGACTGATAATAAAGCATTTTTCCTCTTTCTGCAGCCTTTCTGAGTAGACTTTTCTTACATTCCATTTGCTCATCCACTGTTTCATTACCGTACATAGTTAAGAATTGCCATTTGTTTTCTTAGATTTTGTGCCTTGCACTAATGAGAAAAGGTAGGGAATGAGTTGCTGTTGGAATGGCTGGAAAGCTGCCAGTAGTCATGATTTCACATATGAGGCAATTTATTGCTAATGAAGTAAATGCTGTTGAAATTTCACTGAAATATATTTTTTAAAACTATTCTAATATTTTAAAAGGTAACATTTTTAACCTTAATTCTTAAATTGAGTGGATAGACGTGTTTTGTGTACTTTGCTCCAGCTATAATACTTTTGTATTTATTCAATTTATTTGTTTTTTAAAACTTCTTTAGTGCTTACATGGGAGTCAGAATTCCTGTCAAGTTTTAAGAAAATATAATATCTGTGTTTTTAAAAAAAAACACGTTGTCACCGTCAAGAATATAAGTACTTATTCCAGTGATGCCATCTTCTATCAAAACGTTGTTGGAGTGTCTTTAGAATGACTTTAAGCTATGGCTCGTTCTCTTTAATTTCTTTGGTGCTGTAGTTCAAATTTTCTGTACTTTAAGGGTGAATTTAATTTTGAAAAAAAAAAGTCATTTGGAGCTAGGTCTAATAAATAAGAGGAATAATAAATACGAAATACAGCATTTTTAGTTTTAAAAAGTCTCATCCTCTTAAATGACATGAATTAACTCTCAAGACAATTCCAAAGGAATCCACATAATTCATAAATTATCAATCCTTATGAATACATTTTGTATACATAACTCAAAAACACAGTATAACACTCAGATATATATGTTCTGATATATTTTGAAAAATTAATGTGTTGTTTTTTGAGGCGTTTTGTCTGTTGACCTCAGTATAGTACTATGCATAAAGTGCTTAGAAATACTTGTTGGTTGGCCATGAATGATAGAATAGAGTCACACTAAAGAAAATACGATTTAGCAAGGATCGGTGTCCACTTTAGAGAATATTTTACTAAGAAATAATTGATTAAATGTGTGAAGGAAAACAAGAAATCAAATACTATGACTAAGAAGTGGTTGATTTAAAACTCTTAAACTGGTGGTTTTCCAAATGTTTTAGCAGATTTTCTTGAATCAAACCTACAGAGCCATAATACAGATAAAAGTACTATTTTATTAGCCTAAAATTTTATTACTATATAGTGTTTTATTATATGATTTTATAGTAAGTTATAATTTATAACATGTAAACTTAAATAAGTCTTTCTAATGAACACATTTAAATTGGTGGTTAAAGATTTAGTAAGTCATATTACCAAAATTCGGTATTTTGTTCAGGATAAGCAGTACTGAGAGAATCCTGATTCACTTAGGTAAAAATGTAATGGATTGGATTGTACGGACATTTGCCATCTAAATGCAAAAAACGGGGGGAGGAGGGGGTTGGTATAGAGAGAGACCAAGGCAGAATTAAGTTCTTCCTGATCAGTGATTAAAATATTCTGTGAAACAGATCAAGCTTTATTTCAATATCTGGGCAAAAGTATGTTAACTTGGAAATCCAAGTGTTGATGGCCTTTTAGCATAGTAAAGTTTGGTACAAAATAAATTATATTGTTATTTTTTAGTGTTTATGAGTTCAAAATGTGTATGTATATAAAATTGGAATCATCATCGGTGGCACGGTATTACATCTGTATAACCCTAGGGTTCTGTGAAAGTTTGAAAAGTACTGCTAAGGCCTGTATACTCATGTAAGCCATACATTACATCATACTCTTCTTTAGGTCTCTGGTTCCTGGTACAAAACACATGCTCAGAAAATGCAGTGTAATAAGTGCAATGTTAAAATGTGATGTTGATTTTCTGCTTTGTTCATTAGGGCACCAGTGTTTTGTCACCTGGACTTCACATAGGAATCATTATTATACTGGCAATAATGATCTATAAAAAGTCAGCAACTAATGTGTTTGAAAAGCATCCTTGTCTTTATACCCTAATGTTTGGATGTGTCTTTGCTAAAGTCGCACAAAAATTGGTGGTAAGAAATTCTTTTAATTTTTATGATTGATGGTATAAGTAACATACTTGGTCCTCAAACATAAAGCTGGAAACCATTTCATACAATGGGTAGGTTTTTTGTGGTGTTATCATCACAAAATATATTTACCTATTTGTGCTCCAAGTAAAACTGTAAAAGAATTAATGTTATGTTCAGGGAGACAGACTCTTTAAAGTAAGTTCTTTCAATTATTTGCTTAGCTGTA
Organism: Hipposideros armiger; assembly: GCF_001890085.2. Classification (NCBI taxonomy): domain Eukaryota; kingdom Metazoa; phylum Chordata; class Mammalia; order Chiroptera; family Hipposideridae; genus Hipposideros; species Hipposideros armiger. The sequence continues at coordinate 2,649,733 of NW_017731518.1, read as the reverse complement.
ATTATCAACTATAACTCTCTGATATCAAGGAATTTAAATATTGGACTTTAATAAGCTGCTTAGTCATCCATTCATGAATTTGAGAATTTTTAGCTTCAGTATTATATCAAATGTGAAATTAAATGGTCTCTTTATCCTTATTTAATAGTGAGTTAATGTTATAATCAATTCTGTCCTGAAAATAAAAGCTAAACTGTTTAAAATTTAATAGTGAAATTATCTTGTTTACTTTTTTATAGATAGCTCACATGACTAAAAGTGAACTGCATCTTCAAGACACTGTCTTTTTTGGCCCAGGTCTTTTAATTTTAGACCAATACTTTAATAATTTTGTAGACGAATATGTTGTTCTATGGATAGCAATGGTAAGTTCTTTTCTGCTAAGATTTTTATTTATTTTTAACATGTCAAATAGCACTATGATTAGGAGTCATTTCAGTGAAATATCAGGTAGTCTCACTATACAGTAAATATTTCTGTAAAATTACTTCTTTTAAGCTGTGAACTGTTTTTTATTGAGTATAGAAGTGGAGGTCTTGCTTCCAACAACCTAAATCCTTAAAAGTATAACTGTGTACCTTAAAAATAACTATATCTTTCTTCCCCCCCAAAAATAGTAAAAAGATGTCAAAAAACCACTTTACTTCGCCCAAAAGACGCTAACATTTACTAATGTCTGACTTTTACTCAATCAAGCTTGTTGGAATTATTCCGAGCTTATAGCAGATAACAGGTAAATTAGATGGAGTTAGTGTTAGCAAAGGTGGGCACTTATTGCATCAAGAACTGTCAGCTAATATTGAGGAAATGAAACAGAACCGACAGTATTACCAAGTACAAGATTCTGGGAACATTTTGTGCTAGAAGCAAGCAACCCTATATATCTGTATGGCCCTTGAGTAGTGCATAATTTATATTAATAATGACGACTCTCTTCAAAGATTAAATTCTCATTACATCCTGCTTCAGAAAGTGATATGGATAATACATATATTCAAAATAGTCATTATTATTCAAAATGATTATATAGAATTATGGTCTTAAGGCAGAACCTTTAGCCATAAGAAGAAAATCATTTTGGTAACACCTTAATCACAAAAGTGGATAAAGGAAGCATTATTAATTTTTTTATTTTATTGAGACCTCTTTATGGTTGGTCTTCAATGAATGGTGGTTTTGAGCAATTCTGTGCTTTTCCCTACCGCAACCTCCCTGGCCTTCACTAAATTGTTAAGTAATATGTAAACACATGTTAAAGTGCACTAAAAGAAACCCTGCAGTGAATCTTTTGATAATTTGAATAATCTCACCCTCTTTGTTAGATTTAGGCACTAAACAACTATATCTGTTCTGTGCGTAGATCACTTGGGTATATCTGATGATCCTTTATACTAGGTTCTAGCAGCGGTTCTCAACCTGTGGGTCGCGACCCCTTTGGGGGTTGAACGACCCTTTCACAGGGGTCGCCTAAGACCATCGGAAACCGATATTTACATTATGATTCATAACAGTAGCAAAATGACAGTTATAGAGGAGCAACAAAAATAATTTTATGGTTGGGGGTCACCACAACATGAGGAACTGTACTAAGGGGTCACAGCATTAGGAAGGTTGAGAACTGCTGTTCTATATAGTATTATACATTTTTCTGGAGCAAATTAATAATTTAATATCCATTCATGGTCCATTCAAGTCTTCCATTCTTCAAATGGTAAAATGTAAATCTTAATCCTTGAAAGATTTTCAGGCAATATTCTAAAAAGTGTTTGCAAATCAGAATAATTTCCTTTAATTTGCTGTCCACTTTAAATACTTTTAGAGCTTTTAAACAGTCTAAGTTTAAGAAATAGGGAGTGATTATTCAAAATATCTGAAAATACAATGTAGGGTTTCTTTTAGTGAATTCAAATAAGTACAATAATACCGCAGTATAATTTTGTATATGCCTCCCCTCAACTATTATCTTTCCCAGGCATTTACTTTTTAAAACTAAACTCAAAGGAATAAAAAATGTATATGATGGAATAATTTCATTATAATGACTGATAACCCCTTCTAGTAGACATTTGTGGCTTTGTTACACAGTAGAAAATTGAAAGAAGGTGGAGTCAAGATATGCATTACTTTCCAGCTTTTCTATTTTATTATAGGCTTTTACCGCTCTGAGCCTCAGTTACTATAACTGAAATACCCTGCATATTCCAGAAGACTATATAGTGAGGTCCAAATGTGAAATATATGACAGTACTCTAAAATGTAATTTTTCAGTGAAGAATTTTGGGTTAAGGTTTGAGATTGGCAGAGGGCAGAAAAATTGCTGCTGCTTAAAAAAAGAAATACAACATAATCTATTTTATATTTTCTTTTTTTGCTTCTAAAGGTCATTTCTTCATTTGATATGATGATGTACTTCAGTGCTTTGTGCCTGCAAATTTCAAGACATCTTCATCTAAATATCTTCAAGACTTCATGTCATCAAGCACCTGAACAGGTTCACAAGCATATTGACTAATAGCCCAAGGAAAAGAGGAGAAGCAGTTAGGGGAACCTAGGAGTGAAGGAAATCCCCTTTTGCAGGAGGCTAGTATACTATGAAATAAGGTTATATTTGAATATAAAACATTAAGTCCTATAGATTCCATTATGTCTATTTCAGTTGTTAAGACCTCATTATGCATCAGTATTTTTGACCACAGATGTTATCCGAGTAATACAATCTATAAATTAGAAACATAACCAAAGAAAGAAATTTCAATTTTCTGAGAGTACGAAAGTGAACCACTATAGTTCTAAATAACAATTTCTTTGATTCAGAAATCCTTATTAGACACTTGGGATTTTCATTGCCCAATGATTACATAAAAATTCAGGACTTAAAGGATTGTAGCCATGTTGAGGGTGATGCTTACTTTGATTGCTAAAAATTGATGAGTTTATAATATTGCATAAGTGCATGGATTGTAATACTCTTAATTATTGAGTCAAATGATGCTAGAGAAATGATTTTTTATTAGCCTTTTTTCAAAAGAGGTATGTTAGTATCATAAAAGTAAATACTTGCTTTAATATGCCAACTAGAATTTAATTAAAAGGGCTACTGGAATTTTCTACAAATTTGTATTTAGTAAAAGGAACTTTTGTCTTACCAGTTCAGAAAAACAAATGAATCTTTACAGTGAAGGTAATTTGTTCCTTGATAATTTTGAGTTGAAATTTCATTGTCACAAAAAGGTGGACGTTGAACATTCCCTTTTATGAAAATAATACAGTAGCTAAAGCACAGTTGACATATAAGAAAATTAGTAATTTATGAAAACATGGCAAAATCATCTTCCCTTCAGGATATCAGCCAACGTTACTTGAAGTATACATTTCATTTGAGGTTAAAAAGGGGGTAAAATAAAATCAGTTATTCAACCACTAAGTACTTTCATTTAAAAATATTTATAGTGCTCATTATGAATGACAGAACTACCACAAGGATGTTTGGTGATCCAAATCCTGACTCCCATCTTACCCTATGTTTAATTTTATCCAAGTTCTGTAGACCATAAGCCATATGGTGAAAGAATTAAAAAAAAAAAGTAAATGATTAATGAACATGTACTATATCTTAAGGAAGAAAAAGACATGAATGAAAAAAAAAACTGAAAATTGATATTCCTTAAGAGGAAGAAATATATATTTATGTGAATTAAGTACACAGAAAACACTCCAGAGTACTGATTTTGCCCCTGTAACTATTGGTAAAATTAAATAAGGACCCTCTTCGAAATTTGAGTATTTGAGATTTATATTCTGGATACTTTGGCTTAAAAGGGAAATCCTTAACAACATGCAAAAATTTAGGAAGTAAACAGTCCCTAGTGTCAGATATTCGTTAATCGTGGCAGACTAATTTCTTCCTATGTATCACAGAAAAAGAGAATCAGTATGAACTTGTTTTTAAAAACTTTGAAAATCTTAAAACTAAGATAAGAGTGAATTACATGGGCAAAATTATTTCATGCATTATTATTTGTTTTGATGATTCAGTGAAAGCAATTTGAGCAAGAAAATCGTAAGTTTGACTTATTTCAAACAAAAGCTGAAACAATTTAATATTTATTAAATCAAATGTTTCATGTTATCTTATGAGACATTTTTAAAGACAAGGTATAAGAATTAACTTCATTTGGAAATGAATATAAAATCAAACTTCTATATATTTACTCAATATTAAAATTGAAAAAAACATTCTTGGTAATTTATCTTTGAAGACTGATGTGAAGTACTTAAACCATAAGTAATTAGGTATGTTAATGATATGCTCTTAATCATTATTACAGGCATGTGCCATTTAATTGTGGAACAAGCCTAATTAAATGGCATTTTGATGTCTTTGTGGGAATGACATATTCACTAATCCATATTTTAAAAGTGATATTTATATATGGTTTTTATCAGTTTTATTCCACAACACAAACTTAAGTTGCTTTTAATAAATTTTATAAGTCAATAGTTTCTTTTGAAATCTTATTGTTAGAACTGGCTGTGTAACTTAATGACTATATACAAAAGGATGTACATGTAAAATAGATTGTTTTTCTTAAAGAAGAACAATGTAACCTTCTATACTTGTGCTTCCTACTTTTTGGGACTGACAAGAGAGACACTGAAGACAAACTGGAAATTAAGTAATCTTTATTGCTAAAAGTTAATTGGCAAGTGTTAGAGAGAAAAATTCACTATTACTATTAAAGAGCAGAAAGCTTGGTACATATAATTTAGAAATTGCTGCTACTCACATAACTGTTCAGATTTTATTTGGAGGTTAACAGAAAGAAGAGGCTTGAACTTAAGCTGATGATAAACAAGATGTAATGTTTAAACTAGAATTTTTAAACCACTCTGAAGATTTACATGCCCCTTAGCTAATATTATAATTGTATCATATTACTTAGGTTCAAGTTCTTCCTTCAAAGAATCATCAGAATAACGTGGATTGAAGAGACTTTCGAACAGCTGCCGTCTCTTGCTGCTGCTGTTACATGAAAGGAAGTATTAAACGTTTGTTTAATTTTTAGATAAGTGTTATTACATATTTCAACAAATAAAACATTTCAACGCTTACATTAATCCTTATTTTTTGGATTTTACAGGACTTACAGTTTCCATCAAACATTTTTTTTGCATCATAGCCATTTCATTTCTAAGTTCATTTTGTGCCTCAGTATCTAGATTCTTCTCCAAGTCTTCCATAGTCTAAAACACAAAAGGCTATGTTCAGTTACAAACCACTACTTTTCATCTCAGGTTCTAAACTTGTACAATTTTCAAAAGGAGGAATTTTTTAATATTCAAATCATGTACATTATTTATTCCAAATAAAAATATTCTAAGTAATACATCAAAACCAAAATACCCACTAAAAGATTAAAAAGTGTCAGACAAGAATCAAATATTATTATAGGAGGTTATAACAGCAGTGTAGTGTACTTTGCTTGAAACAGTGGGTTCGTGAATTAAGGTTTCAATATCGAACATAAAAAGGAAAAAGTCCCAAATCAATAAATATGATCATTTTGAAAATTTATAATAAGTTTTCTAAATATCAGGTGGTAATCCACTTATTATGACTAATAGTCAAATGTGATGTGAATTCATTAAAGGGAATAAAATGATCTGTAGTATACCTCTTCAATTTATGAAAAATAAAAATTATGTTATCAACCTTTACTAATCCAATAAATAGTGATCCTGATGCCTACTATGTAAAAAGTACTATGCTAAGTGCTGTGGAGAAATTTAAAATAACACATTATCATTCCCTTATTCCAGTGAGAAGAAACATGAATAAAAAATAATACAAAACTTTATAATAGGAATGGAAACACAACTTGCTGTGGCTATGTAGTAGAAAATGGAGATTAATTCTAATTTAGTTGGCAAAAGAATACGATTTCAGTAGATAAAGAAAAAGGAGTTAAAAGTATTCTAGGGCAAAAAGCATAAGCAAAAGCATAGTGAGTGAGTTCAGAGAAAGCATTAATTATGTTGAGGGGTGAAAGTAATGAACAAATGTAGTAACTGAAACATAAAAAGAGGATCACATTATTGGGTGGAGGGAATCTTGAATACCTAAAAATTTATAAGAAGAAGCTACTGACAGTTTTTGAGGAGGGAAGAAATGTTTTAATAAGATAATGTAGACCTATGATGAATGGATTAGAGAACAGAAAAATCAGCATATTAATATAAGCAAAGAATGATGAGGTTCTGAACTAGGACAGTAGCAGTGGAAATTTTTTAAAAAAAGAACGAACCACGGGAGAGGTAAAAATTGCAGAACCTACTATTAGATGTGACAAATAAGGGAGGTAGAGGAGTCAAATATAATATTAAAGTTCCTATCCTAAGTGGTAACATTTAGTGATAGTATTTAGAAGAAATCTTTTCTAGTACTTTATCAAATCTTCACACCAATCAACAAATGGTTTTCAGGGAGGTATTAGAGCAAGCTGATTGGAAGCAATTTAAAAATAAAAAACTTTTGTGTTCAGATATATTATTTTAAAGTTCTTTAAAAATATTTGTTTGGGCCGGCCGAGTGGCTCAGTTGGTTAAGAGCTTGCTCAAGACTGCGAGCTCAGCAACAGGGTTGCCGGTTTGATTCCCACATGAGCCAGTGAGCTGCGCCTGAGCTGCCAACAGGTGGCAGGATGGCTCAGCTGGTGAGAGCACGTGCTCCTAACAACAAGGTTGCTTGTTCGAGATGGTGGGCTATGCCTGCACGCAACTAAAGACTGAACTTGGCTGCCTGCCATCTGGGTGGCTCAGAGGATAGAGTGCGCGCTCTTAACAACGAGGCTGCTGGTTCGACTCCTGCATGGGATGGTGGCTACGCCCACTCGCAACTAACTGAACACAGCACCTTGAGCTGAGCGCGTGCAACTGGACTTGGAGCTGAGCTTGCTGTGTCCTCCACAACTAAGACTGAATGAAGGACAACAACTTGGCTGTTCCCCTCCCCCAATTCCCCAATAAAATCTTTTTAAAAAAAATTTGTTTTAAAACTATTTTACTAGTTTACTCAGAGAATACCAATTCCTTTAGAAGGGTGATATTTTTACATGTATTTGAAAAAGATTTTCTAAAAGAACCCCCATCCAAAAGAAAGCATATGCAGGATTCCAATGTACTCATGAAAAATTACTAAAAAACAAACAAAAAATATATATATGAATGAATAAGAGGTCAATGCCACAGACCACAATTTCTTAATATACATGTGTAATTAGATAATTCTCAATCCAAAAATTTTTAATCCTCAACAGGCTTTTTCATTCTATGTCTCTGCCATCTCTTATAAGTTGCCATATAAAGCCATTTTTAGTCACTGGAATGTTTCTAAAAGCACATGTGCCATAAAATACATACATAATAATTTGAAAATATCAATTTCAATAGGTACTTTCTATATAACAAACACGGGACATAAAGATAAGACTACATAAAAATGATTTATAGACTTTCTATTTTTAGTTGAATAGAGAACTATCACCAGTGTTAATAAAGGATGAATTTATGAACAATATGTACAATTTTTATTTAAAATTCCCATTTCACCATTTCCTGTTTTCATTAATTCCCCCAAAACAGAATCCTAAAAAAAATACTTTTAGCACTTAAAAACAATACATTAGAAATGGATAGTTAAGAATTTGGGTTGTCGGAAAAGTCATGACGCATTTTTGCGACGAAAAACAACAAAAGTACGTCATGACTTTTCCGACAACCCAATAAGCAAAATGTTCTTTCCTAGACTTGGAAAACATTATCTTCTACTTCCATACATTTTTTATAAGGATATACTGTGCTACCAAATGCAACAGACCTTTATGAATTGCTCATATAATTGTCTAATTGTTTTCAGTTTCTGGCTCTGAACAATCCTAGCTTGTTGAAGTGTCTTTCGTTGCTGTTGAAAAAGGTTCTACAAAAGCAAAAGAAAAAATTATGTGATAATAATTTGAGTAAAATTTTAAATTTAGCAAAAAGTAAGCTTAAAAGGAATAGTTTAAAATCAATACATTTAAAATTTTGCTTTAACGTCATGACCAAATTTAGATAATTTATATTCACCACTAATATAAAACAAAAATATAATAATCCTACCAGTCATTGAATAGAAAATTTGAATACTCAAAATATGTCTTAATTCTTGGTGCTTTCGATATCAACAGAGATGATCCTTCCAAAAATGCTGGTCTCTCAGTTCCTTGGTCTACTTTCCAGCAATGATTTTTATCCTCCACCCTACTTTAGCCACTCACATATTTCATATGCTAGATTTTGCCATTACCAATAACTATAACCTCTATATAGTACTGATAATAGCAAAATTCATATTAACAATGTATTAGATACTACTCTGAAGCCTTTTAAATAAACATATACGAACTCATTTAAATTCTATGAGATAGATACTCTTATTATCCCCCTTTTGCAGATGAGGAAAATGAGTCAAAGAAAAATTTTCCATAGTTTCACAGAATCCAGGCTCTAACCATTATTCTATACTGTTTCTCCACATATCCCACAATTCAACTACTACCTCCCTACTATTCTAGCTTACTCTTTTTAGTAATACAGCTCAGTAATCTCAAGAGCTAAAATCTATTCATCTTACTTACTTTTCACTGTCCCCTATCCCTATTCCCATGTCATTTTCCTCTTTCCCAGTGTAAATTCTATGGTCAATCATTATTACTCCTTGGGATATATAGCTTGTTCCCTCCTTACTCTGTCATACTTGTTTGGCTAAACCCCAACTCTAGCTACTCTGCCTGCATCCCTGCAGATGGTCATAACTGAAGAAAAACTTACAACATGCTAATAGGTCTCACTTTAAATCATGATCAATAGCCTAAATTGGACCCATAATGTTGCTTGTCAATTGTATTTCCTTAATTTATTTACTGGCCCACTCTCAAGAAAGCATTTTATACCTTTTCATTTGACCTCAAAAGGCAACATAGTCTATCATCTGATAACCTTAGTTATTTCACTAAAGAAAGAAGCATTCCAAAGAGGACTTTCAGTCTCCCATCACCATTATCTACCCACCCACCTACATCCCTCTGTGCTCATACTTTACCTTCTCTCCTATTTTTAAGGATGAACTATACTTGTTCCCTGCTAAGGCCAACTTCTTCACATGTCCCATCCATTCTCAAGAATTCAGCAAATGTCCCCCCTTTCCATTTTTTATTTTTCCCTCAAAAATATTCCTAACAGCATACAAACATGCTGGTCTTGCTCCATTCTTAAAAAGTATAAAATAAAACACACTTCTTTTTCTACTCAGTCTACCACCCCATTTCTTTCCCATTCTCTCAAACTCATTCCAATTGGGTTTTTGCACTCACTGCTCCACCAAAATCATTCTGTTCAAGACTGATCGGAATCATTCTGATCAACAGCAATGACCTTTACATTGCCAAATCTAACTTATTTGGCTCATAAGCAGCATATAAAAAGTTAATCCACTCTCCTTAAAAGGCTTTACTTTGCTTACAGCTGTTTTCTTTCTACCTATTGGGCCACTTAGTCTTTACCCGTTTTCCTCATCTTCTTGAACTCTCAAACACTGAAGTACGTACTTACTCCAGGGCTCAGCCCTTGTCTTTTACATTTACAATCACTCATTTGCCCTTAGCAGGAAACAAGGATAGTTCATCCTTAAGAGCAGGTGAGAAGGTAAAGCATATGAGCACAGAGGGATGGATGTAGGTGGGTGGGTAGATATGGTGATGGGAAATTGAAAGAATTCCCAACTTTGAATATTCAACCCATATCTCTTTCCTGAACTCCAGACTCATACCAGTGGCCTACTCAACATCTCCCTTCGTTTCAGATGCCTGTTTCATATGCATCTTAAACATTTCCAAAACAGCTGATCAACCAACCCCTAAAATGATGTAATATGAATAACACCTTAGCTCTTAGATAAGAAATGTGATAATTTCACAATGAAAGGATAAAGTAAAAGGATACTTAATGTAGTTATATATGACTTCGATCTCCTATAGAAATGGGCAGGTAACAAATCTAGCCATTAAGAGCAAACCATGTTTTGATCATAAGGACTGGTTCAGGAATTGACAATCCAAATTAGTCAGTGATATTCCTCTAGAGGACTTTTATGCCAGAGTTACTGAGAAAGACTATCTAAGTCCACTAGGGTTACTAAACTTGTAGTTAAATCTGGGATTGCAAGAAGCTACTTTGCTTACCACATTGAGAGAGCCTACTATGAACTGGAGACAGAACCATGATACTATTGGGTTGTCAGAAAAGTCATGATGTATTTTTTCTGGTTTTCATTGGAAAAATGCGTCTTGACTTCTGACAACCAAATACATGAACAATCCTCCCTCACCTCATCCAGCTATGCCTGAAGCTAACCTACCCCTGGACTTCTTTTATATAAACCAATAATCTTCCTTTTGTGCTTGGACAAATTTCTGTCACTTGGAACTGCAAGAATCCCAACCAATATAGGAAGCAAAGACCAACAGCTTTTATGAGAATGGTATGTGCCTCTACTACTCTGATTTACCATTCAGCAGGACCAAAACATACAGCCAGCAATGGGTAATGGAAACTGGCCAAGCTCTATGGATCTCCTCCTACAAGGCTATGCTCTCCATTCCTACTTGACTCTTGGTAATGATAGATTAATTATAAAGCTAAGCATGATACTAACAGCTAGTTTTTCTTCTCGTTCCTTAGTTTTCTGCATATCTGTCTCCCACTGCTGAAGCAAAGTCATAAACTCCTGAGAATAGTTTTGGTAAAGCTTCTTTCTGTAAAATATAATAACAAATATTGTCATATTTCATGGGAAAAAAATCATTCAAAACAAAATTCACTTTACCTAGTTTATACTATAATAAAAGAAGGAAATAATAGGACCTTAAAATTTCAGATATGAAATCAAGAAGTAAAATTATGGGGCCGGCTGAGTGGGTCAGTTGGTTAATAGCACGAGCTCTGAGCAACAGGGTCGCTGGTTCGATTCCCACATGGGCCAGTGAGCTGTGCCCGAGCTGAGTGGCCACGAGCTGCCATGGGTGGCCAGATGGCGACTGAACTTACTAGCTGCGCCCTCCACAACTAAGATTGAAGGACAACAACTTGGCTGTTCCCCTTCCCCAATTCTTCAATAAAATCTTTTAAAAAATAAAAGTAAAATTATGATTATTGCTGATTCCAGAAGTATTTATTTTCCTAACCAGCTAACAGAAAAGCCCTCACATGCTTTAGCTCTTTAAAATTAAGCAAGTTTTATTGTATATATAAATTTTCCAGAAAATTTCATTTTACTGCCAAGCAGTTTATTTTTAATTTCCTCCTAATATGGATCCTGAAAAATAGATTCAATGAAGTTATATTTATCATATAAGATTTCCAAATAAACATGTTTCATTTATTTTTTTCCCCCATTTTGGTACAACGATTTTATACAAAAGAATTCAGCTAAATATTCAGCTAAAATATATAAATTATTTACAATATAAGATTGATCTTTTTCTACACTGTTAAACAGTTAACTATCACAAAGCTAATGGTTTATATGGCATTTACTTTTTATTCAGCTAGTGTATTTCTATAGCAAAAACTCCTCCATCTTTATTTAATTGGATAAAGGCAATCTTGATTAATTTCTAGGAAATATATCTCCAGTCTATGAAGTAGTGAGGTTATAGGACTAAAGGATTTAAGAGAAAAAAATCAAACCTAATATATTTTTTACTGGAGACCCCAGTAAATATAAGATATTTTTCATAATTTGCACGAATGAATACTATGAAATGATAGGCTGTGAATGAACCAACAACCATACCTTTTCTCTTGTTGGATTTTCCAAACATTTTCAACTCTCTGGTTACTGGTTTTGCAAGAAGATTTGGCATACATTTCTAGTTTTTTTCTCTTGGTAACAAGAGCCTCGTCAATATCAGCTATATGGAAAGTAAATATTAAAATTTAATGTTGAAGAAAATTACATATTTTGTTCCCACACATTCAAGGAAATATGGGTAAAGTTGGTTCAACAGTTTCAGAAAGACATTTAAAATTAAATCTTAAAATAGACAATAGCAAAAGCAAGGTTATTTGCTTCTTGATAACTTTTAGTTATTATTATCCCAGTTCTGATTTTCCTAGCTAGATTTTTTAATTTTTATTTATAGATGGTTAAAAAGAGCTAATAAAAGAAAAAGGAGTCTCAAGGACTAATTTCCTCATGAGAAAACACACGGTTAAATTTTTCTAAATTTATAAAATATTTTCCAACTGAAAGAACACATTTAGATGAATTATTGTTAGACTCATTATATGAAACACACAAAACTTTTAAAAAAAAGATAAAAATAGTTAAAGAATAAGAAAATTACTTGTTTTAAATATAGTCAATGATACTTTTAAGCATATCATTTGCTAAAAGAGACAAAGACCAAGCATAGAAAAAAAAAATTTTTTTTAAGGTTTTATTGGGGAATTGGGGGAGGGAACAGTGTTGGGGAATCAAGGAAGGGAAACAGACAAGTTGCTGTCCTTTTGTTCTTCAGTCTAGTTGTGGAGGACGTTGCTTCACTGGCCCATTGTTGGTATTATCATTGTGCTCTTCCAGGGTGATGCAGTCACTTGCTGGCCATTGGATGGCTGTTCACGGCGGCTCACAGTAGCTCACGAAAGCATCCGGCCAGCGCCAATGCAGCCTATGCCATCTCCAGCGACTCACGGCAGTCCAGCTAAAGGTTGAGCTATTGTTCACCATCTTAGATGTAGAGGGTGCAGCGTCACTGGTCCTAATGTGGGATCTGAACTGGGGCCCTGCTGCTCAGAGCTGGCATCTCAAGACAAGTCCTAACCAACGCGCCACTCGGCCGGCCCGATTTTAGTCTTAATTGAAGTAAATATCGATTGGGTTGTCAGAAAAGTTATGGCGTATTTTGTCTATGTTTTTCATAGGTCATTTATCTATATAAAGAACAAAGACAGGGCCGGCTGAGTGGCTCAGTTGGTTAAGAGCTCGCTCAAGAGTTTGAGCTCTGAGCAACAGCGGTTCGAGTCAGCCCGAGCTGAGCAGCCGTGAGCTGCCAACAGGTGGCGGGATGGCTCAGCTAAAAAAAAAAAAAAAAAAAGAACAAAGACAATCAATGATATATTGCCCATTTTGTTCGATAACATTTTGCCATCTTTCAGTGAGCTTCATAATTCCTTGTTCATAGAAGAACCTGTCTTTGCGAAAAACTGAACAAGGTGCTGATTTACAGCCTCATCTGAATTGAATGTTATACCATGCAAGGAGTTTTGAAGACAGCGAGACAAGTGGAAGTCTGAAGGCGCAAGGTCAGGCGAGTATGGTGGGTGTGGCAACACATCCCATCCAAGCTCCAATCATTTTTGACGGGTGATCAAACTTGTGTGTGGTCTCGCGTTGTCGCGATGGAGCACAACTCCTTTACAGTTAACAAGCTCTGGATGTTTCTGGATGATGGATTCGTTCAAACTGTCCAATTCCCGACATACACATTTGAATTGATTGTTTGGTTCCTTGGTAGGAGCTCACAAAAACACAATCCTTTAAAATCCCAACACACTGAGAGCATAACCTTCCTCTGATGAATGTCTGCTTTCGATGTCGTTTGGGGCGAATCATCACATTCGGGACCAAGACCGTTTGCGTGCCACATTGTTGTAAACAATCCACTTCTCATCACCAGTTATCAGTCACTTCGAAAAAGGACCGTTTTTCTCACATTTAATGAGCATATTGCAGATGTTTGTACACGCCATCAAATGAACTTCTTTAGGTCCATGCGGAACCCAAATATTGAGCTTGCTTACATATCCCAGCTTCTTCAGGTGGTTGTGAATGCTTGAACGATGGATGTTCAATGTTTCTCAATCTCTTGTGTCATGTAATGTGGGTTTGACTCGATCAATGCCTTTACTTTGTCGTCATCAACCTCGATGGGCCTCCCTGACCGAGGAGCATCGTTGAGATCAAAATCACCAGCACGAAATCTCGTGAACCATCGTTGGCACTGATGTTCTTGTAGAGCATTGTCACCGTAAACTTTATGCAACTTTCCACAAGCTTCACATGCGTTCTTCCCTTTATAGAAGTAAAACAGTAAAGTATGGTAAAAATGAACAGTTTGGTCTTCCATCTTCAACTTGTAAAATCTCCAAAACTCACCCAAATCGCTCAATTTTTTTTAGAATGAAGCTAGAACTGTCAGCTGTCAAATGACATAGCAATAACATAGATGTGAATACTAGAGTCTAGGACTTCCAAAAATGAAGGAGTGCCCTCTGTTGCAAACATGCGTCATGACTTTTCTGACAACCCAATAGATCCGTTCAAGAACCATTTAAAATACTTTTGTGGAATTTTTTATAGGACATTTTTACCCATAAGTACTGCATTTCATAAAATTTTTAATACTTCAAATAATGTTTTTCTAAACATGTACATATGGATGTACCATCAATAGCTATTTTTCAGTAATTGTGATGGAGCTGCATTATTATATAAATGTTTCCAATATCCATCGGTAACAATAAATATATAAGCCCGATTACAAAACAAGCATTTTGCCACAACCAAATCGAGCAGGATTTTCAAGCATTCAAAAGACTTGATTGTATAAATAACCTATATCGAGAAGCCAAACATTGACTTGTTATGAGTACTATATACCCTAATACAGTTAACGTAACTGATATTTGACATACCACTTAAAGTTTATGAACTTTTCATCTGATTATATATCTCTTACTAGCTAGCAAGGCTGCCTTAATTCTCAACTACGTAGTTTAATAATGTAAAAATAACAATAAAGACTTATTTTAAAGGCTTCAATTTATACTGCCCCTGATAAAGAAAAGAACAACAGAATGTCAGAGAATATAACTAAATTGAGAAAATGGAAAACTGACATACATACCCATGTGTGTTCGTATCACTTAGTCTGTGGAAAAGTCTGCAAAAGTCCATGCAAAACGGGGTAGAGTTTTCCCATCATTTTGTTCTAAAATTCCACAGTCCATTAAATTCACATATATATAAAATAAAAGCACCACTGCTAGTAAAAGTACTCACCATTGTTAGTACCATTTGTACTCTTCACATCCACAACTGGAAAAGGTTAAGTAAGGAAATCTATGAAGCTGAATCTCATATACTTATGCAAAATCTTATATTTGAGAACAAGGCATAAATGACAGTCTTGAGTACAGTTGATCAGAATTTCGTATTATACAAATTATATGGTTTAAAATAATTTTCTTTAAATACAGGTATCTCCTAAAAACATACCTCGAAATCTTTCCAGCATATTCGGTATGCCATCCCTGTGAAGAAAGTTCATTTAAAAACTTAATTAAGGACCCAGAAAATATCATACTTAATATCATAAAATATCACTCAGTATTTTACATATAATACTCATTGGCAAAATAAACTTTTCTTAAAGTACTTAGTATCTAACAGGCAAAAATTATTATAAGCACATTACCCGATATCTTCAACTATTCCTGCAGAACTCCTTTTCTTCCCCTGCTTATCAATTACTGGAGTCTTCTCTGCATTAATAAAAAATAAATACATTTTTGAAATTATACTATTTTGGTAATTTTTAATGAAGAAATATCTTAATTTTGAGGTCTTTTAAGCATTTTATCAACATGAGTTTTTAAAGCAGATATATAAATGCAAAACTTTCTCTGCAGGTTAGGTGAAATTAAGAACCATGACCATTTTATGTGAACAATTTTGTAAGTCTTCCTGTGGTAATGTCATAATAAGCCATTTATCAGACATTTTGGGAATAATGACTGCAAAAGCAAGAGATGCTATACAAGCTACTCTAACTCCAAATGAAGTTTTATTACAGTTTAAAATGCAGTAGGTTCTCTTATGGCCACACCACCCTGAACACGACCGATCTAGTCTAAAATGCAGTAGGTTCAACATAAATGAACTACAGGACATGGGCACTGCCCAACGATATTAGATATACTGTACCATCAGTAACACCCTCTGAAACACACAGATCTTCATCTTCTTTCTCAGAGTCATAGGCTCTTCTAATCTGATCCTCCATTGATGTCTTCCCAGACTTCCTGGTATGTTTTCTTCCAGAGGGCACCATATCTAGATGTTCTCCGCCTTTTAAAAAATAAATCTCTCAAACCTTCCGAATCCAAAGACACCATTTAAATAAACTGGTAAATTTCAAAATTAGAGATATCAAATAAAGATTATCTTAGTTCAACAACATTTTAGGAGTCTCATTTATTTTGGTGGACCCAAAGCTAACAATAAAATGAGAGCGTCAACCCTGCTAGCAGGTGTGCTGCTATGAAGAGCTCGCATCTGAGGGCTGCCAGATGCGAATTTTATCCCGCCTCTGCTAGAGTCTGGCTAAATTTGAGCCATCTAGTTTTTGCATTTCAGTCACAAAGTGAAATCGTAGTTGGCAGGATCGATCATAAGCATGCCAAAAAAACCTTACAGCAACATAAATATAAAATAAAAACATTCTGTAATCTGTGTCGTGGAAAATTAACGTCCATATAAGATTTACGCAACACACGCATTGAGGACAAATGAAGAGTGGCCCTTAATTTCAATTGTTTCTGATGGGATTGGGGCTGGCAGGAGACAAAGATGGCTGACAAAGGTCCACCCTCCGCCTCCGCCTCCCCAGCCCCTCCCCCCCAACCCCCGACCCCAGTAACCGTTCCAAGTGCGGTGTGACCCGTCAGACCCAGCTCAGCCTGCTGCTTGCCCCTCG
>NW_017731518.1:2618128-2632688 GCF_001890085.2 Hipposideros armiger | reverse complement strand
TCCCTTGCCCCCTTCCGCTCCCCTGCCCCACCCCACAGTAAACGTTCCAAGTGCGGTGTGACCCGTCAGAGCCAGCTCAGCCTGCTGCTTGCCCTTCGGCCCCTCGCTCCCTGGCCCCTCGCCCCCTGAAGGCCCTGGCCTGCATCAGGTTCACCGCCTTCATTTTCCTGTCAGAGACCCAGGTGGAGCCAATAGAAAGATTCACCTCACAGGTCAAGAGTAACCTCTGGCTCAGACTCCCGCGCTGGGCAAACTCCTCCCTTATTCACGTCTGAAAACAACCCCAATGGCTGAGGACCACAGTTACAGGTCTCCAACAGTTACCCCAGCCACTCCAGTCTCCCTGCCCCAGCTCCTTACCTGAGGTATCTGCTCCGCTACCGCGCGCTCCTCTGAGGCACCTTGGAATTCGCGCGGGAAAAAGGCCAGTTTCGCCTCACCCGGGAGCGTCACTGATTGGCTGGTCTCGGTGCGCATGCGTGCAGTGGGCCGTGGCTCCAAACCCGTAGCTAGCTGATCTGGAGATCGATGGTCACAAGCACTTTGCCGACCGAGGCCTGTGGCTAAAACGGTTGAAGCCGGTTGCTTTCCAGTTTTTTTCTTTTCTCAAAAAAATGTTTTATATTTGAAAGTTGCAAAAGAATATGATGAACCGTGACACACGCTACCTAATTTGGGAAGAATTTTACCAGAACCCATTGAATCTCCTTCTGAAGTACTTTTCATCCCATCCCATTTCCCATTCAGAAATATATTTTTTTAATTATCCTGGGTTTTGTGTAAATAATCTCCCCTCCCATTTTCTAAGTTTTGTTACCACATATATGTGTCCTTAAACAACCCTGCTTAGTGTTGTTTGTATTTGGGCAGTACAAAAAATGGTACCACATTCTGTGTAGTATTCTGCCACTCACTTTTTTACTTCATGTTACTAAGAGAAACTATATTATTACGTATAGCTTTAGTTCTTTCATTTTCACTGCTGTATAATATTCCATAGTGACTTTTTGACAATTTACTCATTTATTTTCTTGTCAGTGGACAGATGGGTTATTTGAAGATTGCAGCCTATATAAACAGTGCTACTATGAATATTCTAATCTCATGCATATATGCTAACATTCTTACAGAGTATTTAGGTGTGAAGTTGCTAGGTCATTGTTTAGATGATATTCAATAATGCCAAATTGGTTTCCAATTTATATTCCTACCAACAGAGTGAGTCCCCATTGTTCAATATGCTCATCATCACTTGGGATAGTCAGATTTCTTAATTTTGCCACTCTTGTAGGTGTAAAATATATTTGGGGTTTTCTTTTATATTGCTGTAATCACTCATAAGATTAAGATCTTGTTAGGTTTACTGGCGATTTTCATGTCATTTTCATTAAAATATTTTTTTTTGCTCATTTTTTAATTGGGTAGCATGTTTTTCTTATTGATTTATAGGTCTTTTTATATGCTGGATATTAACCTTCATGACTTTTTTGGTATCTTTTCAATGATGTATCTTTATCCTGAAGTCATCAAAATATAAAGGTTTGAAGGTTTTATTTTTCATTTTTAAGTTTTTGTTTATCTAAAATTGACTTATGTACATGGTTTGAGGAAGGACTCAATTATGTTTTCCCCATGTGTAAACCAATTTATTGAATCATGCATGTTTTTCGTACAACATATGTCATGTGTCAAGTTTCTGTATGCTTTTGAATCTGTTTCTCTAGCCTGTTCTGCTGGTCAGTTTGCCTACCCCTGTGCCAAAACTACAGTTTTCACCACTGCAGCTTTACTAAAGCTTTGGTAGCTTATAGGGCAAGTCTCACACCTTATTTCTTTATTCAGGAGTATTCTTGAACTTTTGCTTTTCAAGTAAATTTTAGAATCAGTTTTTCAACCTCAATGAAAAAAAATAAAACCCTGCTGGATTTCGATTGGAATTGCACTGAATCTATAAATCAATTTGGAGAGAACTGAGTCTTCCTATTCTTGAATGTAGTATATTTTCCATTTATTTAGAACTTCTTTAATATCATTCAGTAAAGTTAAATTTTTTCTCTATGCAGTGTTTGCACTTTTATTAAATTTATTTATAAATATTTTATTGCTATTTTGATCTAATTGTTGCTGGAATATGAAAATCCAATTGATTTCTGATATTGATCTTATTCTTATATCCAGTAAGATGCTATGCATTTTTATTACTTCCAATAATTTGTTGAGTCATCGGTATACTATTTCCTGAATATCAAACATATGCATGCCACCAGTGCCAGACACATTTAATAAAAGTTTTAAACATAAAAATTAGAATTAATATTTTAATAATTAATAATATTTTATTAATAAATATGAATTTTTGGATGGGAAATATAACAATTCTTTCAAATATAAAAGTTACTTAGAATATATAAAATACCACAAGGTATTCTGAGTCTGTAAGAAAGTTATTTCTCAAAAAAGAACCAAGAAATCAACAGCAATTTAATCAAGAGGAACACTGCTTCCATAGCCTGGTTTAGAAGAACCCTGTGATAGTCACTGCTCTTACAATCATAAGGTGAGTCCCTCACATGTTGTCCCATAAAATTCTGCCTGTAACTGGGAAATGATACTGATTTTATTAAACATTTAATAAGGTGACACTTTGCACATCAAACCTGTTTGTTCTCAACTTCTTAGACGTTGCTTTAACCAGGGGGCTCTTTCCCTGCAAGTTCCCATAGGAGACCTTAATGGCAGCTGCCAGTTCTCTCCCACTACCTCTCTTATTTGCCTCTCCACTCCGCCTCTATTTTTCCTTCTTCCTATTGCCCTGGGTCTTCCCTTTTGGGTCACTCTACGCACATCACTTTATTCTGTAAACAAAACTTTCTCATGCTTCTGTTACATCTCCCCTATAACTCCACTCACCAAAACAAAGGAGCCTCCATAGGTTTAAAAGGGACAAGATTATACATCACTAGTTGATACTTTTGCAATTACTTAGAAAGAATCTAAGCATAATTTGGAAAGTTAATCCTGTAAGCTGATGTCCCAAGCAGCAATCTTGTTATCTACCTCTTGGTCTCCCCTATTCATTCACCAAACACTATGGCATCTGGCACAATCTTCTCACCCCGACTCATGCTCTCCGTTTCTTAACATCCTCATCTAAAATGAGCTGCCCCTGCACTCCATTCAAAGTCCCTCAGTTTCTATGGCCACAGCTGAAGCTGCTCCACTTTTAAAATTCCACTTTCAGACATCCTACCCTCAAACCAGTACCTCCTACCTTTCCGGCTCACTCAGTCTCACCTGTTCCCACTATAACCATTTGCCAGTCTCATCAAAACTTCAAATTCACCACCTTCTTACTTTTCCTTTCTACGTGAGCCCCCACCTCTTGTTATCTTAGATTAAAATTCCATTTCAGTCGGCCTGTTGCAAATAACAACCTATGCTTTCACTGCATTTATCGGGCAAAATGTTATTTCTGCAAACACCCAACTTTCTCTATGCCCACCCTTGCTCTGGTGCCTCTGGAGAAATATACCCAATAGGGCAACTTTGTAGTACTTGAAATTTATGAGTTCCAGCCTCAGTTGGGCCCTCAACATTGTCCCACATTCTCCCATTTCATTTTGGCCTATACATTCTCTCCCGTTGCCATTTTAAGCCTTTTTTACTCTACTCAACCTTCAACCCTGCCACCTCTCTTCATGCTTCGTATTTGACTCTTTTCCTATTTATTCTGAGGAAGTAGCTCAGACGGAAACCACCAAATCTTCTGCCATCAAACCTACAAACTACCTGCATCTGTGTCCATCTTTTCCTTATCTTAGACAGGAGGCTTGTCCCTCATCCTTTGTTCTGAGTTTCATGCCTTCTTATCTTCCAAGAATCTCACATTATCCATTTTTTCTTTCTCCGTTCTATCCTCCCCATTAACATATATAAATACTACTGAATCTCTCACAACTTAAAAAATTCCTGGGCCTTATTTCCAAACAAACTACTGTTCCTCTATCTTCCTCTTAGCAGTCAAAGTTCTAGAAAGAATTATCTAATAAGTTTGTTGCCTTAATTTCCTCTCCTCCCATGTACACTTTAAACCACTCTAAACCAACTTCGGACCCTCCCACTTTTTCAAAATGATGCTCTCTAAAGTGATCAGTGACCTCCATGTTGTTAAATCAGACAGTCTCTAGTCCTCATCATATTTGACTCTCAGCAACAGTCAAAACTGTTGACCACCCATTTTTCCTCCCTCATTCTGCCTTCTTTTGGCTTCTATAGCTTCTCGTTCATGTTATCCTCTTTTCTTTTCTTTTTTTAAAGATTTTTATTGGGGAATTAGGGGATGGCAACAGACAAGTTGCTGTCCTTTTGTTCTTCAGTCTAGTTGTGGAGGACGTTGCTTCACTGGCCCAAGTTGGCACCATCATTGCGCTCTTCCCAGGCGAGGCAGATCAGTCGCCAGCTTCTGGGCGGCCGCTCACGGAGGCTACTGGCTACACATGGTAGCCCATGGCAACCCACTGCAGCAGGGGTTGCAGCCTACGCCATCGTCGGAGCAGCCCAGCTCCAAGTTGGGCTGTTGTTCAGCATCTTAGCTGTAGAGGGCAGTGTCACTGGCCCTCATATGTGGGATCTGAACCGGGGCCCTCTGGCATCCCAACCCAGCTCTTAACCATCACGCCACTCGGCCGGCCCTCATGTTATCCTCTTATTCTGGCAACTTCTTAGTATCTTTGCTAGCTCTTGCTCCTTCAATGGACACTTAGATGTTGGAGTTCCAAAGAACTTGGTTTTACTTTTTGTCCCTCAATTTGTACACTTACTCTAAATGTTTCACATACTCTAAATGTTTCGTATACACCTGGCTTCAAATATCAGAGTTTCTCAAACTGTGGTTCATGGACCAGCCCGTACCATTGCAGACTATAAAGTAGGAAAGTGGTGTTAAAGTGAAGATTCCCAGGCCCCACCCAAGGCCTACCAAATTAACTCTGTAAATTAACTTGGAACTGGGAATCTGAGTTTTAAATAAATTCTCGAGGTTATTCTCATACTGCCTAAACTTTGGAACTACTAACTTGATTTGTCACTTTAACAAAGACAGCTCAACATCTCCATCTGGTGACTTACTGATGCCATTGCCTTATTTTCTCAAATGTTAGAGAACTTGAAAAATGTGAAAAACAGGAAGGAAATCAGGAATAGATCTGAGTGAATTATCTGCCCCATGAATAATCAAGATTGGGTTATGTCATCTTTTGACTTTTCTAGTTCCAATAGAGAACTCATCCATGTTCAGGTTTCAAATTTTCATCCTTATCCAGCTAAATAAAAACACATTAGAATAATTATTTCATCACATGAAATTTCTTAAAATGGAACCAAAGTTAGCTTTCCTGAGGTTGGCTAATAAAAAGCATTCTACTTCCCACTAAAAATTTAATCTGGGTCCTTAAAATATTACCTACTATGAGAGGGGTGTTGGGAGGTGGGGTGAAAAAAGGTTAAGAGATTGATAGTTACAAAATAGACATGGGGATGGAAAGCGCAGGAAATATAGTCAATGATATGGTAATAACTATGTATAGTGCCAGGTGGGTACTAGACTAGTCAGGGGGATTACTCCTTAAATTATATAAATGTATAACCACTATGCTGCACACTTGAAGTTAATGTAAGATAATATTGAATGTCAACTGTAATTAAAAATTTAAAAAAGGGGGGAAAGATGAAGAGGAATGAGGTTCAACTTTCCAGGTATAAAACAAATAAGTCATGGGGATGTAATATGCAGGATAGGAAATACAGTCAATAATATTGTGATAGCGTGGTACCATGTCAGATGGTCGCTGGACTTATCATATAAATATTGAATAACTATGGTGTACTCCTGAATCTAATATAATATTATATGCTAGCTATATTTTAATACAAATCTTAAATAAAATAAAATACATCTCACTGTATAATGTTTAAACAAAAAAAAAGGAAAATAATTTTACATAACATTTACTGTTAAATTGTTCTAGTTATAAAATATTCATTGTAAAGCAATTTTTAGAAGATAAATATTTTATGAAGAAAATGAAATTCACTCATAATCTCATTACCAAGAGATAACACACAATTTTAAATTTGCAGTAGTTACATTTTATTCTGTTTTCTGTGCATATATGTATTTCCTTCAAGTAATTTAAAAATAGTGTTCTTTTTACTTTTGTACCTGCCTTAGTTTACTAATAAGCTCTGCAATTTTTTTGTTTTTAATCTTATATTTTACCTCTTTTATCTAAGATTTGGCACACAAAGACTTCAGGGTTTTATTGACTTTGATCACTCTTTCGGCTGTCTAGTTCAAGTCTCAGTGCGAATTCTTAGATCATATTAATATTTCTCCATCTATATCAGCGGTTCTCAACCTTCCTAATGCCGCGACCCCTTAATACAGTTCCTCATGTTGTGGTGACCCCCAACCATAAAATTATTTTCATTGCTACTCTATAACTGTTATTTTGCTACTGTTATGAATCGTAATGTAAATATCTTTTTGTTTTCCGATGGTCTTAGGCGACCCACAGGTTGAGAACTGCTGATCTATACCATCCATTTACTCAAATTACCTAAATTCCTGACAAAATATTTCCTCATTTTCTTTAGTAATCAGTGGTGTTGAATCTTGTCAAGGTCATTTGAAAGCCTAAATATTTCATCCCTTATTTCCTTATTCATTGTCTCAAAGAATTCAAGGTGATTTAGGCAGTCTCTTAGAAAACTCAGTAGATGATCTATTATTGATGATGGACTTTGAGTTATGAGTAGGAGTTTAACAGATAGACATGGAAGGAAAAAAGCAGGTCATGCAGTAATAAAAGCATCTGCAAGGGTACAGAGGCATAAAAATGCAGTGTGTTTTGGAAGATGCGATGTGGCTGGCACAGTGTGTGCCCATGGGTGAGATTGGCATGGGAGGAAAAGCAGGAAGATCAGATAGCTTGGGACCAATTATGAACCATAATAACCATAATTGTGAACCATTTATCAAGTATTTATCATGTGGCATTTACTATGCTGATGCTTCGCACACATTTCTTTAAATCCTTTCAATAATGAAAAATTTATAAGGTTCACTGTATTCTAATCAACAGTTTGATTTTTCCAATTACCTTCAAGTATGGCAGCATACCTTAAGCTTGAGTAATTAATCCAGAAACTTGGTCTTCCGCATGCACCCAATCTTTATTCTGTGATACTAGAGTGTGTTTGCTTAGCCCAGCACCTCCCCCTTTCTTTTGGTAAAAGTCTCCATTCCCCTGGCCACAAAACCCAGACTAAACTAATCTAACTTACCTCCTTCAGGATTTTCTATATGGGAGCCAGAGAGGATGCTTCCTGCTTCTCTGGGGGATGTGAACCAGGAGCCTACGACCTCACTATGGGGAGAAAAGCTGACATGCAGAGGCAGGGATGGGCTGTGTTGACTGAAGCCCTGGCAGGATATCTGTCTCCTGCACCCTTCTTTGTTTTTTCCTTGAGCAG
Source organism: Hipposideros armiger (assembly GCF_001890085.2). Taxonomy (NCBI): domain Eukaryota; kingdom Metazoa; phylum Chordata; class Mammalia; order Chiroptera; family Hipposideridae; genus Hipposideros; species Hipposideros armiger. Next base: position 2,625,155 of record NW_017731518.1, on the reverse strand, counting down.
GTTGAGTTAGATTTGTCCCTTGCAATCCAAGTGTTTCTTTAGCTAAGAGTGAGTTTTGGAGTGCTTTAGGTTAAGAGCTGATATTGCCACTTAATAGTTAGACCTTGGGCAAGGCAGTTAAACTAGTTAGGCTCCAATGGTAAAATGGGGATATGATGAGATTGAAGTGCGATTATGAACACAAAGCATTTAGCACATAGGATATGCTCAGAAAGATGTAGAGTTATTAAGGCCAATGGGAAGGAAGAGAAATTAAGACTGACAAGACGCCCCTTCACCTCCTCTTAACAAACAAGGAAGGCCCTGTACTCCTATCTCTATGAAGTCTGGATTGACTTTAAAATATACCAACAAATAATTAAATACCTACATAACTAAATAAATAAATAGAGCAAACTAATATGGCAAAATGATTTTAACTGTTGAACAGATGGGAAAAATCATTCTGCTAGACTCTCTACTCATAGAATTTTCGTAATGATCTTTCTTAAAGAAAGGTCCATTGAGATTATCATGCAATTTCTTTTCAGTTCTGCTGATGTGAATTGCATTTCCAAGTGTTGGGTAACCTTGCATTCCTAGAGTAGACTCAACTTGATCCTAGAATTGCTCCTTTGGAGAATCAGTGAATTTGGCTTGTAGTGTTTTGGGGTTTTTTTTGGTTTTTTTTTGGATTAATGAGATAGATGGTCTTTAGTTTTCCTTTCTTGTGGTAACTGAGCCGGGATTTGGTGTGGGGTTGTACTGACCTCAAGGATGAGTTAGATGGTGTTTCCCTTCTCTTTTTTATACACTGGAGGAATTTTTGTGCGGTTGGTGCTGTTTCTTCCTTAAATGTTTTGACCTGAATTATGATTACACTTTCCGTTCAGGTCCTTGATCTGTTAGTCATTATTTGTAAACTTTGCAGTATATGTAGAAATAATTTTAAAAACAAACATTTTTGAAAAAGAAAGTGAGCAAAAGTTGTTGTTTTTTTAATTAAAAAATGTGTCACTTAGCCAAGGGCAATGTCATCATTTCACCCTAGTGACTATACTAAAAACCTTACCTCTGGCCTGGATAACAATCCTTTACACAAACTTTCACCACTACCACCATCACCGCTGTTATTTATGAGGCAGGACTACTGTGCTGGGTGCATTACCTACGAGGTTGGACAATTAAGTTCGAGAATTCATCCTAGAAAAAGTGCTACTTACCTCATTGCTGAAGATCACTATGGTCACCTTCAAAGTACTCCCCTTGGGAAGCTAAGCACCAATGCCAGCGCCTAGACCCCCTTTCAAAGCAATTTTGGAACTCTTTTTCTGGAATGGCCATCACAGCTGACGTTGTATCACCCTTGATGTCCTGAATGTCACCCAAATGTCTTCCTTTCAATATTTCCTTTATCTTCAGGTAAAGAAAAAAGTCATTGGGGACCAGATCAGGTGAGTAGGGAGGGTGTTCCAATATAGTTATTTGTTTACTGGCTAAAAACTTCCTCACAGACAGTGCCGTGTGAGCTGGTGCACTGTCGTGATGCAAGAGCTATGAATTGTTGGCGTAAAGGTCAGGTCGTCTAACTTTTTCATGTAGCCTTTTCAGCACTTGCAAATAGTAATCTTGGTTAACTCTTTGTTCAATTGGTACAAATTCATAATAAATAATCCCTCTGATATCAAAAAAGGTTAGCAACATCATTGTAACAAGTTCGTGAACTTAATTGTCCAACCTCATATGTCAATTCCATTAATCATCACAATAAGCCTATGAGGTAGACACCAGTATTGCCTCCTACATTTTAGAAAACCGAATGGTAACAAAAAACCAGGATCCAGGACTCGAACCCCAGAAGTCTGACTGTAGAGAGTGTGTGCTTCCCCTGCTCATGCCAGTATGTCATGGGGAGTCAACATGGCTTGGTGGGGATGGGAAAAGAGACAGCCAGCCTGGCTCCAACCCACCTCTGCCTCTTAACTGGCTGTCAGACCTTGGGCAAGTCATGTAATCTTCCTGAGTCTGGTGTTCCCCAAGATAAAATGCAGGGCGTGGTCCAGGCAGTGTTTTGAAACTGCCTGGGAGGCCTGGGAGTTTGGAGGTACCACGTTGGGGTAGTGGGATGAGCAGCTTTCCTTCTTCTGTATTATACGCTGGCCTTCAATGGAATTGCACTTGAACTAATGGTTCTGAGGCCTTAAAAATTTTGAAATCATCTAACTACTCATCAACGTCTGAGGTTCCTCTGTCCTAATGGCTCTAACAGAATTAGATGAATAAGTCTATGAATAGTCTATGATTATATAACCTATCTCATTTATCTATAAAGTCCTAATTAGATATGAACTATATTCTTCTAACCACAGAAATCTGCATCACACCCAAACATTCATTTCTCTATAACCTTTCAAGAATAAAGTCTTTACTTTTAAGTGAATGATACCCAGATACCCCCTAAATTTTAACGATCAATTCCATTTAGAACTTATTTCCCCCTTATAAAACGACATTCTCCAATATGTTACAATACTACAGTGTCCTTATACTGCTTTCCACTTGTTTCCAGTAGTGTTCAGTACAGACCCTAACACACTGTACATGTACTTAAGTGATTACTGAATCTGGATAACAATAAACTCACCCTCAAAGGTTTAAAAATCAAAACATCAGACAAAATGTAAGTTGTTATGACACTTCAGTTTTTGAAATACATAACTCTTACAGCACATAGTATTTACATTACAAGTTCTATTTTACAAAATATGTGTGCCATTTTGAAAGAATACTGTTGAGATCAAACCTGTCTGAGTTCAAAAAGGACTCACGGAATCTGGTCTCCAGAAATCCACTGTATAATCATCATATAAATAAAATGTGGCTGAACTTCAGGGCTTATCCATACATAAAAACACTAATTCTCTATCCCAATAGTCAGCAAACAATGGCCTAGAAGCTAAGCATGGTTTTGACATTTATAAAAGTTAAAAACAATTTTTTTAAACTAACTAAACAACAAAGAAGAAAATGCAACAGACACATGTGGCCTGCAAATATTTACTATGTATGTAGCTTTTTACAGAAAAAGTCTGCGGATCCCTGCACTATACGAAACCAACTGGAATATACCAATGAGTATTAAAAAAGGCAACACTGTAATGTGCCAATACCATCAGCAGTACTCATTTCTAAAATGAGGCACTTCTGTTTGAATACGTACACTTCTCAAACATAATTACATCTAGAAAGTAGCTCTGCTACTTAACTCTAGCCCTTTGTAATCAGGCCTCCACATGAAATCACAGTATTCTTAGGGGCTGAGGTGAACAAGAACAAAATATTTCAAATGTCAGTCATTGAGTTTGTCAGTAATTTAAGTCACTTAAGACCACTTACAGTCTTAAATGTTTATAAAATCCATAATTTAGAAATTGCCAATAGGAGGTGATATTGCTGCATTATTTAAACATTTATAAAAACATGTTTAGACATCCCAATTCATTATTTTCAGAAGAATAACTCATTAACTTAGTAGCTACTTATTTTAAAAATGGGAAATGGAAAAAAGAAAAACGAAAGACCAAAAATGTAAAACCATAGCAAAAGGGTTTGGATTGCAAAGACTGGGGTCTCTTAGCAATGGCTGCCAAGCTGGCCTAGGTTTCTCATGTTGAAGTTAGTTGGCAATGGTTGCCTTGGGAACTTGGCAGCTGTCTCTTGTCAGTGAGCCTTTTCATTAAAAGAATGACAGGTCCATGAGCAAATGCTTTAAAGGCAGAACCAGTTCAGAGCTTCTCAACACACAAGTCTTCAGTGTATTGGTTAAACAATTCCTGGTCAGTAGGTTGTATTCACGCCACACAACAAGTAATGTACTGGATGTTCTTCCTTCTTCAGGCCAAGCTGGCTAAGCATCACATCAGGAAGACAACTCTGGGATGTCAAGTTTTAAAATGCTCAGTGAATGCTGAGGTAGATGATTTTCAAATAAGGATCTTTTATACCCTGATTCGATCGGGACTTGCTTCTTTCTGTATCCTCCTCCTGGGAAATATCTTTCGCTTAAGTGCAATTAACTAAACGATGAAAGACAAAATAAATTGTAATTTCCATGTTGACAAACTTTAAATTTTCTGAGTCATATGACCATAATCATTTCCACAGTCTTATACATAAAAAAGCAGACAGCAAACACTCTCCATGATTCCTCCCCAAAACAAAACCAACCACTACTTTTGTTTGGCTTTGTAGGGTCAATATACCAAGAGATATGTGCCCACGAGATATTTAAACCCACAAGGATTAAAATTACTTTGGCCCAAGCTTCACTTTTTTTTTTTTTTTAAGCTGAGCCATACTGTCACCTGTTGGCAGCTTAGCGGCAACTCAGCTTGGGCCAGGAATTGAACCGGCAACCCTGTTGCTCAGAGCTCGCACTCTTGAGTAAGCTCTTAACCAACTGAGCCGCTCGGCCGGCCCCCTCAAGTTTCACTTTTTAAAGATCTATAACTACAGATTTTTACAGAGCAATTACCAAACATATTTATATTCAAGATGTCTGTTTGTCAAGTCTTTCTATTGAAGGAAACTGGCTCTGTTTAGCCATTAAGATGCTGTCTTCAGGTTTGAAAATGATTGCACATATGAGATAGAAATCTTAAAAAAAAGAAAAAAAAACCTACAATAAAATACTATCACCATTTCCCCCTTATATTTAAACATGGCTACCATCATTTGAAAATATAATAATTTATGAATGAGTTGTAAGGCAAAAAGTTCATTTGTAATTTACTAGCTTAGAACTTGGATAAATATTTCTTTCTCATGGAAACAGTTTATCCATGAGACATGTGAAACAGAAAACCTGACCATCATTATAAAAAAGTTTCAATGAGAAAAATAAACGTGTCTTTTATGGTTTCAGCTTGGGATCCTACTGTCTTCTCGTCCATCTGGAGGTGGAAGCAGGTTTTGCCCAAGCATAAACCCCCATGGTTTAAAGGATGAGCTGGCATTCTGGGGCAGAGGAAGAGGCAGCTGTTGGCTGCTTTGTTTGTGAGTGTGGAAGAGGTTAAGGAATTTGATTCAAGTAGGTAAAGAGCAGGTGCCAGACAGGAGAGGGGATTTACTTCTCTCTTCCTCCCTCCCTCCTGCCTCTCTGGTCCCTGTGCTCAGCTGGTATGAAGCGTGACCCTCCTGTTCCCTTGCACTGCCACCAGCTGCTCCTTTCAGCCAGGGTCCCTCTTCCTCCCCATCGCAGGCCAGCACACAGCAGACTCACAGGTTCCTCACTGGACTCCTGCTCTAAAAGCAGGTATAGTCTTCAAGATTTCTTTTTTCCCCTAAGATTTTTTTCCTGCCAGGAACAATGGCAACAAATATCAAGAACAAGATTATATTCTCTGGGAAGCAGATGAAGGTGAAATCGCAGTCCTGTTCCAGCCCAATTTTGCATTTCCTGAATTTCCTTCCATCTGTTTATCCTAAAGCTCTCAGTACTTAGACCTCCTCTTCCTTCTCGGTGTAAGTAAATTCAGTGTAAGTTTCCTGTGAGAGACCGCTAACACAGTTCCACTCAGCAGGCACCTAGAAAGGAGGCTGAGGTGAGGTTCGCTCGCCCTGCACCAGTCAGGTCAGCCCAGACACCGTTACTTTCCTTCCTCATTCCTTTTTCTTCAGCCTAATAAGGATGCTCTTGTCCTTTTCTTATAACCTCAGAAATCTCCTCCTACTTCTGGACCCTCACCTGAAGGAGGCTGTGTGTGTGCTTGCATGGAGAACTCTCAGCAATTCAAAGGAAATGTAAGTGGGGAAAATGTAAGTGAGCACGAGGGGCACCATCTACAGAAGAGTGGGAAGGCTGAAGGTAAGACACTGCGGTCACTTTCAGAGATGTTAAGGAAAAAAATTGGAAACCCCTAAAAAACTAGTATCAGATGAGGATTCTAGGCGGTTTTGAGTTAGAAATACTTAGAGCGTTACTGTTTTAGCTTGAAGTCTGCAAGTTAATCTATCGAGTTCCAGGTAAAAAGAATGCTGGCAATAGATCTAGAAGATAAATGAATAAAAGGCTATTATGTTTGATGCCAAAATATTATGAAATATATTTGACATATTGACATATGAGCTGTAAGCCAATAGAAGAAATTAAAACTTTCTTGTGAATTTATATTATTTTCTAAAAGATTCAGATACTCATATACCAAGAAATACTGTTTGATCCCTACATAAAATATATAAAACTTACCTGTTCAGCAAAAAATGAGAATATAGTAAACATAATCAATGTTGCTAGTACACAATGAGTCCAAAACTTCAATTTGTCTCTATATGCTCTCCTGTTGAGAGAGAGAAGAAACAATTATGTAGCTCTGTGCATGGTTTCACTGTATTAGAGTTATTTATTTAGCAAAAACAACGTGAAACACAGAAACGCTGTCTGGAAGCAATTCTAAAATGTTAATACAATATACATCTCTAACATGAGTTCCAATTTTTCAGTATATTTGAATTAGTAATAAGTTTTCCAGGCAGAGGAGAAGACTTCAAAAGAAAATTATTTCTAGCATTTAAACAAAAGCACACTCACTCATTTTTACTTATTCATTCATATTCATTTATTCACTCAGTCACTCAATTAACACTTCTGTGTATACAGAGATGAACAAAATGAAGTTCCTGCTCTAAAAGTGTTTACAAGCCTGGGAAAGTCACTGACATGCAAACAACTAGTCACCACACAAGATGGACAGAAATACGTCTTATCAAAAGCAAAGTCTTGTGGAAAAACTTAGAGACATGTGGAAAGCACCTCAGAGATGGTGACGCTTCCTTTAAGCCTTGAAGGCAGGGAGGGGGAGCTGAGCTCTGCGGAACTGAATGAAGCCCCGCATACTGGCATCGGGAGCGCTAAGCCACGGGGAGGCAGGTGGCCGTGAACCGCCGTTGTTCTAGAAAACCACGTAACGGAGTTTGGACATAATACTCCAGTGGGAAAGCTGATGAATTGGCAGAGGTGTGTGTGTGTGTGTGTGTGTGTGTGTGTGTG
>NW_017731518.1:2580224-2618018 GCF_001890085.2 Hipposideros armiger | reverse complement strand
GAGAGAGAGAGAGAGAGAGAGAGAGAGAGAGAGAGAGAGAATGAATATGAATCAGGGTGAAAATGGTGACCAGAAGGATGATGTCATACACAGGTGACCCAAGGCAGGCAGTCACGTTAGTCCAGGCATGAAAAAAGAATGAGGGGCAGTGAGGGTAAAAAGAAGCAACAGAGGAGGCATTCTGGGAGTAGAATCAACTGGACTTGGAGATAGGATACTGGGGATAAAAACTATAGCAGTTTCCTCATCTGTAATTTGAAAATAAATGAATAATGTATTATGAAGATTAAATAAATGCTTAACATAAGCTTGGAAGATATGCTAATAACTACCAAATGCAGACCTCTATCTACTGAGTTCCTAATTCTCATTTACAACTCTCTGGTAGTAGATGAGTCTATTTCAAGTCACATTACTTATAATGGTATCTCCCACACACTTTTCTCAACTGTATTTCCTGTGTCTGTTGATCACAACGAGCTCAGTCACTTTAATGTCTACAGTGTCTTTCAGAACCTACATGTAATTTAAAGAGCTAAAGCCACAGGTTGTAATGAGTTCCCCTAGCAACCAGACAACCCTGTAATAGCTGGAGGGGAACCAAGCTTCCCTCAGCCACCCACCCACCGAGCACCTACTATGTGCTAGGGAGGCACTGTGGACTCAGATACAAGTAAGACACTGCCTCTGCCCCTGAAGAGGGCTCATGGCACACCAGGCAGACTGTTCATTGTACAGTGTACAAAGTACTGTACCTGAGAAAGGGGAACAGGAAGGTAGCCAATCAAAAAACCAGGGAAAGGTAACAGGGCATTCAAGAGCACAGTGTCATGAAAGGAAAAGAGAAAAAGGAAAGTTTCTAGGAGGCAGGGAGGGGTTGGGGGGTCAGCAGTGAGAGAGGACGCAGAAGTCAGGATGAGGAAAAAGCGGCACCAGGCTGAGGAGCTGCGAAGAACACCCTACACCCGATTCGCCTCATCTGTACAACGTGGAAATCAAAGTCCTGTCAAAGTATGCGGAAGTCCACTCCTTTATTCAATTGAGCCCTTGAAAGTAAATTTAGTCACAGACTGGATTTGGGGAGTTAATACTGAAAGCATCCAAGGTCTCTTTCCTCTGAGCTAAAGGAAAGTGAAATGGTGAGAAGCAAATCCAGCAATTACTGGAAGTCAAGACCCATGATTTAGTAATAACTTCTTTTTATGAAAAAAAATATATAGATATTAGCAATATACATGCTAATTGTCTCACCCCACTCCAAGACACCAAGGAGTTCTAGCTGCCAAGGTCTGCTCATTCCCTCCCTAAAATGTCTCCCAATTCTGTCTACAGCTTTCTCTTTATTTCCTGGTCTGTGTCCTTGGGTCACACCTTGACTGTCTGTTTCAGGACAACTGAAATGATTCTCACTTGTCTCCCTGCCTCCAGTTCCCAGACAACATGGCCTCACTTCAAACAACTTCCTCACCAGTCCAACCCTCACACTACCATTAGTCATCCTTTCAAATCACGAAGTCTGATCAAAGACAAACATCTTTTAAAAAAAAAATCTCTCTAGGGGAGCCCCATCCTCTAAAGAAAAAAGTCTAGGGCTGGCCAAGTGGCTCAGTTGGTTAAGAGTTAGGTTAAGAGTTTAAGCTCTGAGCAACAGGGCCGCGGTTCGATTCCCACATGGGCCAGTGACACTGTGCCCGAGCTGAGCTGCCTGAGCTGCCAACAGGTGGCAGGATGGCTCAGCTGGTGAGAGCACATGCTCCTAACAACAAGGTTGCCTGTTTGATGGTGGGCTATGTCTGCCCGCAACTAATACTGAACTTGGCACCTTGAGCTGAGCTGTCACCCGGATGGCTCAGTGGATACAGCGTGCGCTCTTAACAACAAGGCTGCTGGTTTAACTTCTGCATGGGATGGTGGCTATGCCCACCTGCAACTAAGACTGAACTCAGCACCTTGAGCTGAGCTGCCACCCGGATGGCTCAGTGTATAGAGCATGCACTCTTAACAACAAGGCTGCTGGTTCGACTCCCACATGGGATGGTGGCTACGCCCACCCGCAACTAAGATTGAACACAGCACCTTGAACTTAAGAGGCCACGAGCAACCGACGGACAGCCAGATGGTGACTGGCACCCTCCACAACTAAGACTGAAGAACAACAACTTGGCTGGTCCCTTTCCCCAATTCCCCAACACTGTTCCCCTCCCCCAATTCCCTGATTTTAAAGAAAAAAGTCTAATTCAGATACGGCCCTTCACAATCGCTCCTTTATCCCTGCAAAGCACTCTCTTATACACCTCTGTGCCTTTGTATTCCTGGCACCTGGCATGGGGAGTGGGGAGTGGGGGGCAGGGGCGGGTAAGGGGTAAAAAATCTTCCTAAACTGAAAGATAAAATTATCTTTATAATTAAGTCTTGAAAATGGTAGTAAAATAAAAGATGAAGGAAACATTATAAAGCAGCTCTGGAATATAGTGAAACATGTGGGGGGTGGGGAATCAGGCAGGATTTGCCACTTACCAGCTACCTCACCTTGAGCAAACCCCTCACCTTCTACTACCATGTTCTCATCTGTAACATGGCAATAACAGTACCCTTAACTGTAAAGACTAGAGTAAACATATTGTCCCGCACAGTGTCTGCCATATAGCAAGTACTCAAGAAACAGGGTGGCTACTCTGACGGAAGTAATGACAATGAATAAGGCTCAGCAGATGTGCTGGGCCAGTGAGCTGAATAAAACATATATTTCAATTATTATGCTCAATAAAAACTATAAGTGCATTTTACAAAGAAATTATAGAGCAAATAACACATTTTTTAAAATTGCATCATTCTAAAAAAAAAAAACCACACACACACGTATACGAACCACGAGAACTTACCATTCCTGCAGCTCATGCATATGGAGGAAACGGTTTCGATACTCTCTTGGCAGCTCAAACTGGGACGGTATGGGGAACATGGATTCATAGAAGTCCCTGAGAACAGCTTTCACTGTCTGGGCATCTTTATGATTGTGGTCGATGTTGTCATTCAGGCAAACAAACTTTCTGGAAATAACAGAGGCCCAGGGTTATTGATTATCCTTAGGATGATCCTGACCTAACAAAACAAGAAATATGGATTCCAAATATATTTTAAATGGACTTATGTGCCAAGCTGTTACATTTACTGATATGATTCTCGGGGGGGGGGTAATGTTCTATAAATTTTTCTTTGGATAGTCTTCACCTGTAAAACAGCATTAGGAAAGATAATCTTGCAAGGGTCTTCTAGCTGTGAGAATAAATGAATGATTTCCACTTGGCATGCCCCAAAATAAGTGTTTAATAAATGTGGTTAACTGACTGGAGCAATTTGTTAGCAGCCAGGGGAAAAATTAGTAAGTACCTGAAACCAGTTCTCTGAACTGACAATAATATTACTAAGAGTAGTCACGTAGATATTGGGATGGCCTCCAAGCTATGGATTCTATGAGTTTGATTACTCTTTCTTAATATGTCTCCACCCAAACTGTAAGATGCTAGCGTTCTGGCAAAAAGCATATTACAGTGGTGCCTCCCTACTGTTTCAAGTTCCCTTCAAGGCAAGTCACTAATCTGAGGGCTCATGAAAATGGTAGGTAGGTAGATAATAGTTTTGAAGTACACTTGCTAAAACAATAGCGACAACAATAAAAAAACCCAAAAACCAAAAACCAAATAAGCCCCACCAAACTTTAATCTAATAAAGACTTCTTATATACAGGTATCAATTTACAGGAAATACAGGGACAGAGGCACATGTTAAACAACTGGGATACAATCAGAGAAGGCCAATGTGTAGGAAATACAGAATATATAAGTTTCTTCATATACACACAAAAAAAATTATATGGTGAAAGAAAAGAGAGATTGAGGGAAAACCCATAGACCTAATCTTAATGAATTTACTTGATGCCACTTCAAACCTACAAACTTAAAAAAACATATAAAAGGAAAAAATATATATATATATAAAAGACAATTGGGGAAATGTATAGACTGACCAGTTTATCATATTAAGGAATAATAAATGGTATTGTGATTATTTTTAAAGAGTCCTTATAATTTAGAGAAATATACTGAAAATTTTACAGAAAAAGATACAATGTCTGAGACTGACATAAAAATAATTGGGTAGCCGTGAAGGAGTCAGTGTGTTTAGATGAAACCAGATCAACCAAAAATTGCTTAATGAAGATGAGTAATGGGCATGTGAAAGTTCATTATCCTAGCTATTCTCTAAACATGGAGACTGCTTTAAATTAAAGAGTACTAAAGAGATATGTCAATCAAGTACAATGCATGAACCTTTACTATATCCTGGATTAAAAACAAACAGGGGCCGGACGAGTGGCGCGTTGGTTAAGAGTTGGCTTCGGAGCGTGAGCTCTGAGCAGCAGGGCCACCAGTTCAGTTCCCACATGGGCTAGTGACACTACACCCTCTACAGCTAAAATTGTGAACAACAGCTCGACCTGGAGCTGGGCTGCTGTGAGTGGCCGGTGACAGTGTAGGCTGCAGCCCCTTCTGCAGTGGGCTGCCATGAGCTACCGAGAGTGGCCAGCAGCCAGCATGAGAGGCCGGCTGCCATGAGCCGCCATGAGCCGCTGTGAGCAGCCATCCAATGGCCGGCGACCGATCTGCCTCAGCCGGGAAGAGCTCAATGATCACAATACCCACAAGGGCCAGTGAAGCAGTGTCCTCCACAACTAGGCTGAAGAACAAAAGGACAGCAACTTGTCTTTGCGCCTTCCCCGATTCCCCAATGCTGTTCCCCTCCCCCAATTCCCCAATAAAATCTTTAAAAAACAAACAAACAACAGCTATAAAGAACATCTGGAGACAACTGGGAAAATCTGAATGTATACGACCTATTAGATGGTATTATTTCGTCAGTGTTAAGGGTTTTAGCTATGTGTGAAAGGTCTTGTGGTATGACTGTTTTAGAAGACAATATGAGAAATTAGAGGTAAAGTGTCTGGATGTCTGCAACTAATTCTCAAATGGTTCAGCAAAAACAAAAATAAAAAACAAAACCTGTGTATGTGTATGTATATGTGTAAATAGATGAAGAGAGGCCAAGCAAATATGACAAAAGGCTGCTAATTTTAAAACCTGGGCTAAGTATTTATGGGGCTTATTGTACTTCTTTAAATAAAAAAATTTAAAAATTTTTCTGTATCTTCAAACTTTTTCAAAAAGTTGGGGAAACTTAAAGAAAGTATATGTATAAGGCAAAGGGTGTGTGTGGATACAGGGTGGCTAAAGCAGACACTTCGGGGTGCCCAACAAACACTCCCCTCCTTCCAAAGAGAACTTGCACTTTGCTCTGTATTTCTACCCCCATGAGCTGACAAAGGGGCGTGACCCCACCCCAACCCAGAGGCAGCTTCTGATCAGTGTGAGCGAATCCCTCCCCTTCACAGGGGCTGGTGTAGGAATAGGGGACAGCACGTGACACACAACAAGGGGCGATCCCTTTCTGCCTCAGAACATGGCTCTGTCTGCAGAGACATTTAGAACTGCGGCAGGTGCCCCATCTCCAGCCTGAGGATGAAGCCAACACTGGCAGGAGGGCAGCAGCGATGAAGGGGTCCGAGGGGAAACCAAAGCCTGGGTGCTGCCCATCCCAACCTTTCAAAGGGATAAGCCTGTCCTTAGAGAGTAAGTCAGCTAGAAGACTGATTTTCCACCCCTGACTTAAAATGAGCCCCCATAAAAGTAAAACAAAACAAAAAAGTTCAAAATGATAAAATCTGTTCAGGATCACAGGAGGTTATCTGGGCCTGGAAGACGCTGCAGGGGAAGCTTGGCTTGCCATGTATCTTTTTAGTAAAATCCCGTCCCCCAAAGTACCACAAAGGCCTATGAACGCTCTCACCCAACAGCTTTCAAACAGGCCTAAGGACATAAAAGTAGAAGAAAGAACTGCAAATTCTCAAATGGCATTGCTACAGATCATTAATGACTGAGACAGCATATCAACAGAATGAGGGTGGCAAAAAGCACATATCAAAAATGATTCTTAAAGCTAAAATTATTTTTTAAAATTAGAGCAGGGCATTCCAGGCAGAGGGAACAGCACGTGCAAAGGGAGCTGCAGTCTGGATGATTATTGATTATTGTGTCTTACTATTTACTTGGCTTATGGGAAGTATTTATTATTTTCTGGGAAATAAAGTACTTCCTGAATTACTGAATATACTAAATTAAGCATTAAAGATAGTTTCATTTTTCTTAAAATTCCAATTTCTGCCCCCACCCCCAAACAAGAATGGGATTTTTCAGAAAACATACCATGGCTTTAACATGCCTAGAACATTTACGTCTCAAACCATTTATAATGAAAATCATAATTTAAATGAGGTGAAACTGAAGACTTCCAAATCCATTTCAAAGACTCCAATAAACAATATTTAATTTTAGGGCCAGCCGGCTGGCGTAGTTGGTTAGAGCGCGAGCTCTGAGCAACAGGGTCACCGATTCGATTCCCACATGGGCCAGTGAGCTGCCGCTGAGCTGCCAACGGGTGGCCGGATGGCTCAGCTGTACAAGGTTGCCAGTTAGACTAGACTGAAAGTGGCGACTGGACTTAGAGTTGAGCTTGCGCCCTCTACAGCTAAGACTGAAGGACAACAACTTAACCTGGAGCTGATGAGCCCTGGAAAACACAATGTTCCCCTTCCCCAATTCCCCAACACTGTTCCCTTCCCCAATTCCCCAATAAAATCTTAAAAAAACATATTTAATTTTATATGCCAAGGTCTTGTTTGCTCCAGAAAACCGATGAAATTCGTTTCCCACAAAAATTCAGATTTTCACAAATTTCATCAAACTTAGGGGGGCCAGGCTGGGTTTTCAAGGCTCATGTAAACCTGAACGCTTATCCTCCCCAAAGAATGAATGTAGCTTACTGGATTAATGTTCACAGTTATGATAGCATTTTTTTCCACAGAAGCTAATCTGAACTTTACTTCGAGTTGCAAAGATAAGTCGAACCACCAAAGTAACTTCTCTGGAAGCACCTTTTTAGAAATGCTGTGAGAGCCCCAGCTGTCTGGTCTCACCTGCCCCGTGATGCAGTCCACCCCGTAGCCGCACTGAACAGCTCATGTCACTGGACTCACAGAAGTCTGTGCTAGTCCCTCTGCATGAGTGGATCCTATCTCAACTCACAACTCTTATCTCTTAGTTCAAACACTATTCCATCATTTGGCATTTCCTTCTGCTCCAAATAGAAATAAGTTATTCCCTTCTCTCTAGTTCTGTTGCTTTTTTTTTTATGTATGTTTGCATGATTAAAGTTAATTTTTAAAGTTATGGGAATTCTCTGTACTTTCTACTCAATTTTGCTGTGAACCTAAAGAGCTCTAAAAAATAAAGTTTATCAATTAATTTAAAACTCCAGTACCTGGGGTTTTTCCTTATATCATCCAGCTGGCCAACCACATGAGAAACATTGGTACGAATCATTTTAAAAGCAATTTCTTCTTCTCCCATGATTTCAAACCTAATTACAAAACATATTTAAAGAGTGTAAATATTTATGTGGATATGAAAAACAAACTTTCAATCAGAAATACATTTTATAAAACTTGAACAGACTCAACATCCTCAGAATGACTTAATCTTTCAATCTCACATAAGAAAATAATCTCAAATACATTTTAAAAGAATGCTTAATAAACTATTGTAAAACCATGAAAATACCAGACTTGTAATAATTATTCTTAAACTAAACAAAGAGGAAATTGCATGTCTACTTACCTGTATTTGTTTTTGTCCTTATATGCTTTGTGGATTTTATCAGTTACCGGTTTACAGTTGGTTACTAGACTTTTAGTGACTGGTGGCTGTGAGAAAACACAGACATAACATCAGGGCCAGGACCAGGTGAGGCAAGCGAAGCATTCGCTTCAGGTGCAAAATTTAAGAGGGCACCAAAACACTTAGTAATCAAGACAATGTTTTTAAAAATCAGATTGGTATACTATGACCCGCAGGCTAATTTTTGTAAATAAAGTTTTAAGTGGCACATATCTGTATACTAACCCACGTCATATGCTAAACCACCAAGATATGATCAGCGATACTCATAGTTGGTCCATGTATGCTGATGGCTCCTGTGCTGACCTCGCTCACCAGTGGCTGCCACTCATCACGTTGTGTCTCCTTGTGAGTGAGCCTTCATGGGGCTCTCTGAGAACAGGAGTGAGGAACATGGTCCCTCATGTGCACAATGGATGCTAAATGAATGATTTCCCTCTTTCAGATTTTTTACTGATTTGTTACTCTTCTCTACATTCATTTACAAATGGCTTACCTGTGTTAACTATAAATTATCTATACATAGCATGAACATTTGCAAGGTAGAAAAAATTTTTTAATAATATTTTATTCTGATTATGAAAGCAAAAGCTATTTGTTATTAAAAAAATGTGGAAAATAACAGTGTGAAAAAGGAAATTATAAACCACCTATGATTTAACCTATTGTCATTTCCGTTACTTTTCAGGGTATGTATATGCGTGCGTGTGTGAAGGTATTTGTGGGTTTCCCATAGTTCAAATCATACTGTGTATATGGTACTCTCTATTTTTCCCCAATGAATTTTATTTTGTAAACATTTTTCCATATAGCAGTAAAAATTAATTATAAGCATCAATTAATGGCTATTATACATTACACCCTTGTTCCCTCAATTCTAAATGAACATTTTTTTTTCACATTATCACTTCTCTGAAACTGGGATGCATTTTATAATCAACAGTCTTCCATTCATTTCAGCCAAGTGGCACTCCAATATATATGTGTGTCAATCATCCACAGCCCCTTCTGGTAAGATCAAGAAAGTATCAGCATCAAAACAGCTTAGCTTTGATGAAAGATGGTATTCCACTTGATGAGTATCTCTTTGGTTAATGTTTAAATTCAGGACTGTTCTCCCAAGCTAATGAGAATACTTTGGGGCTAGCTTCTGCCACGCTGAGTGAATAGGAGGCCTGATTATAGAATATAAGCAACTAATTTCAATATTAGCTTAACCTCCACTGGGGAGG
Organism: Hipposideros armiger; assembly: GCF_001890085.2. Classification (NCBI taxonomy): domain Eukaryota; kingdom Metazoa; phylum Chordata; class Mammalia; order Chiroptera; family Hipposideridae; genus Hipposideros; species Hipposideros armiger. The sequence goes on along the minus strand of NW_017731518.1, from coordinate 2,608,936 downwards.
AGAAAAGATATTCCAAAGCAAGATATAAATTATTCTGGATTATCTGTGCTACTTTCCACCAAAGATACATAAACAGAGTGAGCCACTTCTAGTTTTTGAAGTGCCATACAGAAATGGTGTAAATATCACCCAATAAGGAAATACTTCCAGTTTTTAAAAAAAGAACCCATTCCACTTACCAAATTGGGGTCATAGTATGCTTCCTGAGTTGCTGGGATGTTGCTCAGTTGAGTGATATTTGCAGGAAGCATTTTCGAGCAATTTATTAACATGTGTTCCAGACCTGTTAAATCCTTACAAAAAATAAAAATAAAAGAATAAGCCTCTTATGTACATTACAATTAATGATTGTGGTTTTAAAAATAAAAACTATGTAAAAGTCTCCAAAATTTGTTTAAATGCTATCTTCAAAGAGACTTTGACTATATGATTCTTGAGCTAAAGACACCCTCAAAAGAGAATGAGGCAAAACAAATACAAATATTGCATCAAAACAGAACATCCGGGATTGTGAGTCACCATTTTACACAAGACAGTCCAGGGGATCACCAGACGGGTGACCTGCAGTTAGATTCATCTCGGCACTCTCCATTAGTGAGTTTCCTACTCCTGGGACTAGAGGGGACCATTATAGAGGGGACTGTGCAGCACCACAGGCCTGGCTGAGATCTCCAGTCGGCCATTCCCGAAGTGCCTGAATGAACTTATCATGAGAATCTTACACTCAGGGATGGTCTTGGTCTCCTCCAGACAATACAACAGCAATCCCTACCACAAGCCTACAAAAGTAATCTCATAAAATACTAACTTCAAATTTAGTTTTAACTATGTCACTAAAAATGGACTAGTTGTGAACACCCTCATTAAATATTAAGAATTGCTTTGGGGCCGGCCGAGTGGCGCGATGGTTAAGAACTGGCTTGGGACACCAGAGGGCCCCGGTTCGGATCCCACATATGAGGGCCAGTGACACTGCCCTCCACAGCTAAGATGGTGAACAACAGCTCAACCTGGAGCTGGGCTGCCGTGAGTCGCCGGCGACGGCGTAGGCTGCAGCCCCTGTGGCAGTGGGTTGCCATGGGCTACCGTGTGTGGCCAGCAGCCAGCGTGAGCGGCCAGCAGCCACAGTGAGCGGCCGTCCAGAAGCCGGCGACTGATCTGCCTCACCCGGGAAGAGCGCAATGATGGTGCCAACTTGAGCCAGTGAAGCAACGTCCTCCACAATTAGACTGAAGAACAAAAAACGACAGCAACTTGCCTGTTCCCCTTCCCCCAATTCCCCAGCGCTGTTCCCATCCCCCCAATTCCCCAATTAAAAAAAAATTAAAAAAAAAGAATTGCTTTTACTTGACTTACACTGAAATATATAGGGGGAGAAAAAAAAAGTATCATAATTAAAAGTTCCATTTAAAATTAGGGAGAAAAAGACACAATACCTGCAAACTTAAAGGCAGGTCATGAATTCTGGTAGCCAGTGTTCGGATTTCTCTGTCAGATAAGACACCAGATTGGTCAGTATCAACTTCATCAAAAACTTGAGATATATTCAGTGGCTGAACTGCACTCATGAGGTAATAAAAATAAGAGAAGGCAAACTGCATATCCTCAGAATGGCGCACTTTGTGAAATGACGTCTTGTCAAATTCTTCAGGGAACCTGTACAAATGTAACACACAATGAGCTCGGGATATTTAAAATATATACAATGCCTAACATCTGTGGAGTTAGCATCTGTTTCCTTCCCACTTATCTAACAGTACCTTCAACACATTAGTCATCAAATAGTAGAGCCATAAATTTAGCACATTTTATGGCGAAAATGTAAACTTCACGCAGCCTTAGCTCTGAGTACATGCGAGCAACCCAAACGCAAGCCAGACTTACATATCCTGCAGTTCTTGCATAACTATTCGGTCGATCATGTGAGGCATGTGTGCAGGGACTTTCCGAGATGTGAATCCAAACTTGCTATTTAGAATTTTATTTACGTATCGGAGGGAATCAGCAAACGTATCTTTCAGTTGCCTCCCAGTATGTGTGCTATCAGTAAAGTAGGCCAATTGCATCTTCAATGACTCTTCTTCCTGAAAAGAGAATTCCACACAACACAGCATTATGTTTAGTGGACAAGTACACTCGGTTAACAAGAAGCAGAGGTGCCATTTTATAGAATGTGGTAATAGCTAGTCACTAACAGTCCATGAGGGGCAAATGAACTGAGCACTCACAGGTCACTTGGAGGATCCTAAGAGCAGGACTAAACTGGGTTTCAGTGAAAGTTATCACCAACATTGGCTTGAGAACAACAGTTGTGCAGTGAAGGATATTCTTCAAAGATTAGTCATTAACCAGGAGATGTCATAGCCATTCAATGCAACATTTAGAAAATTTATTTACAAATAAATTTGATAGTATTTTCATATCAAATTATTTTTACTGGTGATTTCAAAGCAGCAAGTACTTGAGTTTTGAACATAAGGACTAAAATACAAACTGGTTTCACCATATAATTGTGTTAGTATTGTAAATGTAAAGAACCTTATAGGGGGTAAAACTGATTGAATGAGCAAATATTGGCAAAGAATACAAACACTTTACAGAGGAGGCAACAGTTTTGCTTTTCAAGCTGATAAAAATGTAAAGAGGTTGATAATAACTGGTGTTGGTTAGCCTGTGGCGAAACAACTAGTCTTGTATGCTGTTTGTCGAAGTATGAAGTGGTGCAACATTTTAGAAGGACATATTGAAATGTTTAGGCACAAGACCCCCTTTAACCTAGCAATTCTACCTACAGAAATAAAAACGTCCTCAAGAGTAAGATATGTGTACAAGAATATTTATTGCAACACTATGAAATTGCAAAATCCTGGAAATAACCAGCAGCTGTTAAAAAGAACAATGGCACTGACATGGAAAAACTGCCCACGTGTCACGAAAGCAAAAGGCAACTGCAGAGCAGTATATGGAGAGTGGAACTTCACTGTGGCAAAACAGAAACCATATAGTGTATATGTTTGCATACCTATAGAAAAATACTGAAAAGACACCCACCAAACTATAACAGTGATTATCTCAATTGGGGAGAAAAGGAAGGGAGGAGGGCGACCTTTCCCCTTTTTACTGTATCTCTTGTTACATTGCTTGCAATTTCTAACACCAGCCTATAGGAGTTTTGCAATTGAAAAAAAAAAAAAAAGGAAAATAAACCTAGGCAAGAACTCTGCATTCCTTCACTCAACAATTAATAAATGCCACTGTGCCAGGTACAGGATACTTCCCGAAGACAATGAAAGGAATAAGACATAGTTCCCTCTTCATCCTTTTCTCCCAGCCTGACATCCACGCAGGGCTGGGCTTTGTTCACAATCCCACCTAGACCACAGGATTTTCCTAAGTCTGGTAACTCCTCCCCACCCTGCAAGGTCAGCTCACAGGGTACTTCATCAAGGATGTCTTTCCAGAGACCTCCAGGCAAAGTTAAGGAATGTTGTTCCCTTTGGACTCCTTGCACACACCTCAACAGAGATACCTGTCACATTGCTACAACTATTCGCCCCCAAGTCTGTCTTCCCACCTTGCTCCCTGAGTCTCCACTAGCAGCGACTGTGTTCTAAGCATCCTGCCTTCCCCAGCAGTTAGCAGTGATGGCACTTGGGAGATACACAAATGGGACCGCAGCACCATGGAGGCCGTAGTTCAGGAAGGAGAGCTCTCCTAGTCTGAGGCTTGGCTCACACTGACTTGCTGCTGTGATGTCTGGGAAGCTAATGAACTTCTCACCAGCAAAGCTGGAAAAATATCAGATCTGACTGGTACAGTCCACGCAAAAGCATTTTTTGAAATCACAACACGGCAAGTAAAGATAAGATGCCATTTCTGTTCTACTACTTACTCAGACTATGCCCTGGGCTGAATCCATTGCTCATTTTCACAATGAGGCCATTTCCTAAACTGTAAAATGGGGATAACAATAGTAGAAACCACTATAAGCTATTTTTATTATTAGGGTTATTGGGACAATTAAATGAAACCACGTAAGAAAAGCATGTAGTTCTGTGGTTGGTACAGGGAAGTGCTGGATAAAATGTAGCTGCTATTAGATTATTATCATTTACAAGGTTATTTATTTTTCTGGAGCATGGGAAGGAATGAGGCTGGATGTAACTTACATCAAGAAGGTCTTGGAAATACTTTTTTTTCTCCCACGGCAAAAAGCCCAGGTAACTGTCTGTGTAATGTTGCAGTTTTCTTCCAGGTAACACTTCATTAAGATCTATGTGATTTTTAGGATTGTCCTCCATTCTGTTTTTCTCTTCTTCTTTCCTTGTGGTTTTCTTTTCTTTGGTCACACGCTTTTCCACTGGAACCATCAGAGACGAGAGCTTTTCTTTTGACACACTTCTGCCTCCTACTTTTTGGGTCTGAGTTTCAGATCTAAAGCTTGCTTTGGTTTCCGAGTCTGAGGGTGGATTTTGATGCTGGTAATGGGAAGTCACCCTCATTGTCACTGGTGGAAAAGCTGTCCTCTGTAACCTTTCAGACACTCCTACTCTGTTTGGCAACATGCTTTTGGGAACCTGTTCTGCCAGTGGGGCTTTCAAACTATCACTTCTTTCACCTTGGCTTATTTTTATGTCAGCATCCTGTAAGTTCATCAAAAACGATTTCAGCAAGGCTGACTTGGACAGGTTGTATCCTTTCACAGTGATGTCTCCACGTTCCAATTTCAAATCCAGGTTACTGAGACTCAACTGGGCCTCTTTTGGAAGGAGTGAAATATTTACCAGGGGAACTTTCACCTCCTCTTGGAATCCCCCTGTTGTGTTAACATCTCGTCTCTTGAATTTTGGGAAGCGTTTCTCTTCGGGAATATCTTCAAACGGGGTTTCTGCATCTGGAAGAAGTGTTATGGGGCTAACCAAAGTTTGGTAAGACTTCTGGGTTGTAGAATTCAGTTTTGGTTCCTCTCTTGTGTCAACCTCTACTGTGATCTGGATTTTGAATTCTTCGTCGTCTTTACTTTGAAGTGTGAGATTAAAATGTATTGTGGTCGCATTCATTCCACTGTGCATTATGAGGTGGATGGTTTTCCACTTATTGGCAATAGAAGCGTGTCGAATTATTGGGTTGTCACTATAAGCGCCTTCAATTCCCCTTTTGGCTATTTCTGCAAAGCTGAAGTAAGGCAGGTGCTCACCTTTTGGAATAACATAGTGAGTCTGGTTTGAGAGAAGAGTGACTTTATATAATTCATGAAAATGATCTAGAGGAAAAAACACAAACATGACTTTTAAAAAATTAGGCATTTCCCTTCCTTTTCCTTTAATTCTTAGAGTCTGAGTTTTCAGTTTCTAAGAGTGCCTTTAAATGGACTTCAAAGTAATCAGAAACTCTAATCTAAAAGCTACTGGTACAAGGCTCATTTTACTATCTGAAGTCATCACAATTATCAACATTGAATGCTTGCTGAGTCTGACTCACTGCCAAGATACCACACAATTCTTGACAGCAAGTTCCAACGATCTACTTCCATCTTTTTGTCCATTTGAAAAACTACAACTTTCTGCCAAAAGGAACTCTGATAATAAGCTATCAACAAGATACAGTATTCAAACCATCCTTCTCTGATAAATTATTGGTCTTTTATTATTTCCAAATTAAACCATCACCATATATTTTCAATGGAGGTAAATCAGCTTAGTAAAAAATAAAAAAAAAAATCAGACTCAAGCAATAAAGGAAAAGATGTAGCTTTAGTGTCTACTGTTTTCTAAAAACCTGTGTCCTAACTTAAAACTAGTTTGGATGCAAAGCTGGGAAAGGGATACACTGAGAATAATTACTTTAAATAACAACAATGAGCCAAATCCTCTCTACTTATCAAGGGGATAAAATCCCCTTATTCTTGCTATGCTTTTATGGCAATAAATATACCTTGCCCACAGTCGCCAGCATCAAACCCACAGGACAAGACATTGCAGGCTTGGTCACAGAACTTATCGGCGAGCCAGGAATTTGCACATCCTTGATTACAGTATGAGACACTGTTTATTCCTCCTCCAAACTGCCAGGGCTGTCCAACTCCAATATTTCCGGTTCCCCCGCCTCCTGCAACATAACGGCTCCCTCCACTGTTACCTGCGCAGGGAGGAGGAAAACAGAACCTTGCTGCACTTGTCATCTTGAAACAGAAAGAGTTCCTTATTTCTTAATAGTGTTTTCAAGGTGGGTGCATTGAGTTTCAGTCAGAAAGCGTTCACCCATTCTTCAGTAAGATATCTCGCGTAGCTTAAGAAGAAAACATACTGAAAAGGGGACATTACTTGACTGTGGGCTGGGCACTTACTATCTGTGCAACTGAGAGATACGGGCCTCACAACTGCTCAAAGGGACATGTGTAGATGTGGATGGAGGAACAAGGACACAGGGAGAGATTATTCCAAAGATTGTGACTGTCAGAACTGCCTGAAACATGACCGACTATGGGTGCTAACCTTGTTACCCAATGAGCACATTCTCTGGGCTGCACAGATCCACTCTGAACATCTGTGTGTTCTCCCTGCACTGCTTGTATTTCTCAAAAGAGCCTCTCATAGATCTGACTGAAACATAACTTGAAGTTTTGTTTCCTCCAGTACTCAACACTTTCCAAAGTCTGTTTCCTCATATGGACTACGGGGATGATAACATCTCTGCATATACTCTCTCTCTTTCTTAGGTGACTAAGAAATTAAGGTGGATAATGGACAACATTTCATAAATTGAAATGCTTTATAAACTGAAGGCAACAAATAAAAGTAAATAACTTATTGTTATCAACAAATCCAAATATAAGCTTGTAAGAAAGGGAGAAGGGAGGCTGAGGAGATGAGACATTTATTTCTTTTGCATCCCTTTGGTCACACACTGGCCTAGAGCCATCTGCTGCTGAAAGCCACCAGCATGAGCTCCGGTAAGAACCAGGTAGAGTAGTCCGTGCTCTCGAGCTTACATGGCTAAGGGTATTCCTGATTTCCATACTTTCACTAATAAGAAAAGGCAAGTTCAAGTGCCAGGCCAACATGGGAAAGTGGCCTCATCAATGGATAATATGAATAAGCTGGATCATATGAGCTACTAGTCATCACCTCCAGGGTCTCTAGATTACTGATTGTTTTAATACATGAAGAATGTTTAATTCACTGTCCGTGTTCATTAATGATTAGGAATGAACACATTCCATAAACTGAAGCAAATCACATTTGAACATATCCTTACCAGTGCAATCACCACCGTCCCAATCACAGGCTGAGTTATTACAAGCCTTGTCGCAATAGCCATCTTTAATCCAGGAACCTGGGCAGCCCTCAGCACAGTTTGGCACAGGCCACGTCAAATAAACCTATGATAAAACCAGAGAGGCTGTCAAACAGTTTCTGGTTTCGGACACTTTTTACTCTCAAATTAGGATTCCTTTAAAAAAAAAAAAAAGGAGCTGCTAGTAAAGGTTAATATTTTCCATGGGCTGACGGCACTCATCGGCATAGTTTGCTTTTAGTTTGCCTCCACCTGTAGTCATTTTCTAAGTTGTATTCTTTTGACAGTTCTTACTGAGCACATTTACTCTTTACTCTGTTCCATAACTCAAGGAAAGCAGACAAACACTCAACTCACAGATGGCTTCTCATACCATGGTCTCATAATATATTTTGAAATAAAACAGCAACATGTCAGACTTAAATGTGAGTACAAATGCAGGTGGAAGGTACACCACACAAGTCACTGCTTTGCTGTGACAGCTGTCATTAACTCCTGAGTTTATTTAAGCCTAATCTTGTCTCAAGGCTGAGAAAAGCAGCAGATGAACACTAAATGTCCTGCTAATCATAATGTTCTGTGATCAATCAATCAGCTCAGCAATCTGAGTTGTGGACTCACCTGCTTTCAAAATGTGATATGGGACATGGTTATTTTTTAAATGAAAATCATTCAACAAAATATGCTCCCCTGTTAAAGTCTCCATGCCTTTTGACATTCCATCTGTTTGGAATCTAACTAACTCCTATTTGTTCTTCAAAGTTCATTTCAATTCAGATGGGAATTCTTCTCGATTCCTATCTGATTTCAACCTCCTGTGATCCCACTCCTTATCCCCCAGGGCACACCTGCTGGCACGGAAATAACTGTACAGAGTCACTGATTTTGTGTGTCTGCCCTGTGAAGCCACAGCTCAACTTTGTAGACCTACAATCTGACACGGGGGAGCCACTGAACAAGGGAATCAGAGAATGAGCACAGCGGGGCAGCATAAACTAAGACAGAAAAAGTAGCTTTGTGCGTTTAGCACTTACAGTTGCAGAGTCCTATCACTTACAAGCTTATGGTGGTAAGTCTCCAGTCTATCAATAAATCCTAACAACGCTACATGGGTATTTCTATTTTCCCCGCCATGCAGAAAGGAAACACAAAGATCAGGTCATTGCCCAGGACCGTTCTAAACAGCTGGCTCCCGGGTCTGTGCTCATAACCACTTCTCCTTCCTGCCTCTCAAAGACAGAGGGAGACCAGCTGCCTTCCGTGAGATTTCATCCATGTCTTTAAGCAAAAAATTGAGCTAACTTTCTATCTTGGTCACTTTGCTGACACTATAACCATGGTTTCCTAGTGATGTTGCTTTTTCTGCTGCTGTTGTAGTAGAAAACTTAAGAGGGCTGGGTAAAAAGAGTGGGTTCTGGGTATCTGAGAATGTAGGGAAGTGAAAAACTACTAGGAAGTAGTTTTCTTTCCTCCAGATTGTTCCCTCTCCTGGGCTTAGCACTCGAAATGCTTATTTGATCAAATCTGGACACAGTAGTCTATATACTGATTCCTGGTTTCCTGTTTATAACTTCTAAGTGACATCCAAGCTAAACATCCCTTCCTCTTAGGTACTTACCTTCTGACCTTTGGAGTGACTATAAAAATCATCCGGCCAGACATCCTTCCCAAACATGACATCGTCATTCAGGTAAATAAACTTCTGAGACAGCCCCTCGATGCGATGGATGTGACTCTCAATAGCTGGGGAACTAAAGGTGGGCAAGTGGCTCAAATTTTGAAAAACATCCTGTCAATGAAAAAAAGAGAAAGTGAGTGAATGAGAGTTTTTTCTTTTTGGAAGGAGGGAGGGAGGGAGGATTAAAGGCAGGTGGAAATGGAGGTGAGGAGGATGAGGGAAATGAAATTAGGGAAAAGTAAAAGACAGAAAGAGAAACCACAGCCTTGTGATATCTGAAAAGTCACATACCTGGTGTGTCACTATTGTCACTCGAGGATTATCAAGGTTCAGCCAGGATGGAATCTGCCCATTAGTGACAATGAAAATATTCCGAACCCATGGCGCATGCCTCTCAATAGATCGCAGTGAGTATCTCAGTTCTTCATTATCTTCAAAACGGCTGGCAGAAATGTCTTCATCCTGCTTAGACTGAGAAAAACATCTGGCGCATGAAGATGTAAAATGTCCCTTCAGTCCCAAGTCCTCCGCCTGTCTCTCCCCCTGCCCTCTCTGCTCTCAGGATGTTCTGGCAGGCTTTTAAAGACCCAGTCTTACTTTTAAACATTACAAAACCTGCAAAAGACTCAGCATAGTTAAAACACAAATATCTCACATTTCTTTAATACACTTTTTTTTTAGAAAAGATTATTGTATCTGATTCTAGTCACTTCCATTAATATTAACCAATGGCAGTGATGGGAAAATTAGAAAAGTTCCAATCAACTCAAGCCCTCTTCCTTCTTCTAATACATCTTTAACAATCTAAATCCTCGATTCGGGTTTTAAAAGAATCTCTGTATCCCTTACCTGGCTGATGGCACTCAGATCCCATAATAAATATGCAGGACTTATGGTCAGTTCTTTTCCATCAATGGTCATGTTCTTCTTAGTCTGCTTATTCAGTTCTTGGAAATCTCTGGGGTTATTCAATTTTAGAAGGGCTACACTCGCCTCTGAGTACAGCTGCAGCTATAAAGTAACAAGAGGGTTACCCATGGAAAAACGGAGCCCCAAAGAAGAGACACCTTTAAATTCCCAGTTTGATCATTAAACTTTAAATATATGTATAATGTAGAATATATATAATATATATATTATATATAAAGATTAAAAGTTTCACATATATATGAAACAGCAAGCCTATATCACCCACACACAATAAAACAAAGAAAACCTATAAATAGGCCAGACACTTCCCCAAAATGAATGGAACAGACCAGGTATTAAAAACAAGAGGGACTGGTAGGGGCTGTGGCAAATGGAACATCTTAGGCCACATCTGAAAGCTGCGGCCACTATCCAATGCCACCCAGTGCTGTCAGATTTCCTGAGACCAGAATCCCTGAGAATTACATGAAATCTCCCAATTTTAAAATGTTTTTGATTGTCATACATTTGAACAAAATATATCTGACTACCAGTTTGTGACCTTTGTTCTAGAATATTACCCATTTGCTTATTCTGGGGGGAAGTCCTGCAATGTAACTTCACTGGCTTGGTGGAGAGGAGATCCGCTAGCAGGGCGTCCGAAGGGCTTTTGTGCCCCACACTGAGGAGAAGTGTCTTTGGCAGGGCTGCTTGCAATGCTTCCATCGGAAAAGCACCTTTAGGGGCAAAGCTTTTGAAGCGGTCGTAAATCTAAGAGGGAGCATCATAAGCTTCAACACGTTTTAGGAACAGACTTTCCCACCTCTACCAGGGTCCAAACCACTCTAGGTCTGTTTATGTTCTAACTCTGTATCATACAATTTCCTATGAAAAAGGCCTTTCACAACTGTAAAGGACAGGGAGAGAATTGCAAACCACTAATCTAGGACAGGAAAATCCTTCTGTTGACCTGGCTTTTCTGACAGAGCCCAGGGCCTTCTTTCTTAATTTGTAAAACAGAAGCAAACACAAAGTATTAAGGGCTCCTTCTGAGCTCGTATTTGCAACATGACTATAATTAGCTCATCTTTCAAGGGGTCCTGAGTTTACACAGGCCAAAAAACTAGAGGTTAGAGTTAGAATTTTATTTATACCCTTCCCCCTTTTTATTATGTAAGCCATGAGCTCTTAACACAAACTGTGTGTGGGTGTTATGTGCGCACGTGCCTGTGTATGTACTGTCTTCCTGTCTTCTTTCCCCTTGGCAGTGCCTGACATATACTCAGCACTCACTAAAGGTCAGTCCTCACTGCTGTCCCCATCCTGCCTACGTGTGGGGGGCAGATGGGAGGAAGGCCATGCAGGGCGAATAGTCTTCTATCCGGGTACCTACCCAGTCTCTCTCACTACCCACCCCCGGCCTCCGCTGCCTCTTCTCTACCTCCCCCAGTGGCTCCCACAGCACGTGTGAGGGCTTCTGGGAGTGCTAAAATCACCATTCTAGAATAAGTAAATGTAGTGCTTTACCATTCTAATTTAATTTAGAATTTATTGAGAAAATCATCTTATCTTAATCTCTTCTTCCAAACTGCTTTTATTCTTGAAAACTACTTTGAAATTTCAGACATTTTCCTAAGGTAACTATATATTATACAATAATTGGAAGAGAGATGAAAAGTAAACAGCAGAAGGGAATACTTACATGTATGAGAAAGATTTTCTGCCACTGTGATCAAGTTTTGAGCGGTGAAAAAGGTGGGGAGGGAGTAACCTGTGCTAGCCACTAGGTGGCACCCCAATGCTGGACACCTTAATTACTTTTCCGGAAAAGAAAGAGGTGGCGGTAAGGAAAAGTGGTTGCAATAAGTGCCAAAGGCTGACGTTCCTAGCTTGGGCAACTGTGGGCAACTGCCTCCATATATAGATTCTTACTTGAAATTGTAAGTTTATCTAAATTCTTTAAATCTTAAGTTTCTCAAAGAGAGAACAACTTCTAGACACCTACCCCTACAGACGCATGTTGCCCTCGTGTAGCATGACTGAGAGAAAAAGCTTTGCTATTTTTAAGCCATTGACATTTCAAGACATTTGTCACTGTGCTAAGGATAACAGTGAATAAAAGCACGTAAATAATTTTTGGGTGCGATCTCTTCCAAATAAGTGTGCCTACAAAGTGCTGTGAGACCACCTCGGCTGTAGGTGTGCTGGGGGCACGGAAGGCTCTGCAGACAGGAAGCATTTTAGCTGGGCCCTGAACAGAGCAGCCATTCTCCCAGCAGAAAGTGGGGAAGACCACTCCAAGAAGAGGGAACAGCCTGAGCAAAGGGCCGGAGGCCTGCAGTCAATGGTGTTTGCAGAGAACCAGGACAGCTGTTCCTGAGGCCAGAGCCCCGGCAGAGATTGGACTGGTGCCGAGACTGGGAAGGCAGGCGGAGGTCAGACTGAAAAAGATCTCCTGGTAAGGAGCCTGGAATTCATTTTGGAGGCAGGGAGCATCTTTAGGAGGAGGACCCCATTCTAAGGAACACAGCAGGGGAAGGTGTAGCAGGTGGAAGTTAGACAAGAGGAGGCTGCAGGCAGGAAAACCAGTTCAGCCACGCTGCCGTGGTCCAGCAAGACATTCGGGTTCCACAAGTGCTTTGTCAGTGGTGCCAATGATGAGAATGGTTCCAGAAACATCTGTGAGAGACCCTCAACATGACCCAGTGACTCAGCTGCTGAGGGAGAGGGAAGGAAAAATGAAAGGGGAAGTGGATGTTTCTAGTGAATATAGAAGTGATGGCATTCACCATACTCAGGGCTTCACTGGGAGAAGCAAGCTTCTGGAGGAAGGAAGCCCTGAGCTCCGTGTTACATTACAGGTGCTTTGCGGCGTGTGGGAGGAAAGGGCCGTTAGGCGCTGGACCTCAGGACCTGAACGGCTGAACCATCTCACTCTCCCAGGCTCCCAGGAGGCCTCTGCCCAGGCCTGTGGCCTCCTGCCACCTACAACTCAGTTCTGTCCCAGAGACTCCTCCCCAGGCTGTGAGCGTCTCAGGACAGGCACTGCCTCGTCACCTTAGTACCCCTAGTGATTATTTTGGGGCCTGGCACTCAGGGGAGCACTCAAGAAATGCTTGTTGAAGGAATGAGCAAGAAGAACAGCTATGATTCACCAAACCTGCCGTATACAATGTCTTGGAATGTAAAGGGAAACACGTCAGCAGTATGGTTACCCACAGGAGCCACTTTAGGTTTGCGGTAGCACATTGTATTCCTACATTACTTTGCCTTAATTATTCTGTTTAGAACAAAACCAGGATCCCCATCCCCACTCCTCAGGAGGGAAAGGAGGAGAAGTGGGGCTTGAAAATGGCTTCATTTGCAAGACAATAGATTTGAATTCATAAACATTTTTCTGTGGACTATAGTCTTCTAAACCAGTCTTTTCTATTACAGGCTTTCTAGTCTGAGATACTGTGCGGTGAGTCTTTATGATCTGATTAATTACCACTAAGTTATCTGTAGAATTTTTGTGTGTGATGGATACAGAATTCACCTTTTGAGAAATCAGATTGTCCACTGGTCTTTACTTTCAGCTCACTCTAAATCAATGTGTGTTTTCAGACGTTTTCATTCAGGATGCGTTTTTCATGATGCGTTATTTGATTTTTGGTTTCTGTTCACTTCTTCTTTAACATATGTTAGAGCAGGTAGAAAACCTTCCCAAAGTTCTCAAGTGCATTCTTGCATTTGATTCAATGATAGTGGTTGCTGAGTGGGTGTGTAAAAGACGGTGGAGGACACGGGTCTGTCCTCAAGCTATTTATAATCTCATTTTGGAGACAGTATGTTTGCATATTAAGTATTCAAGTAACAAAACAAGATAGTACAAGATATAGAGAAGAGTGGTACAGACTTCCACTTGACATTTCAATAGGAAATGTCTGTGTGGATCCGAGACATGGGGTAAGTTTTCAAAGAGGAAGTCTGCATGGGATCCTTGAAGGCTGACTGGGTAATTTGTTTCAGCGGGAAGGTCAGTGCGGGCAGGGTGAGAACAGCATATTGTCCTGTCTGGACTCTCTGCCACCTCAACCCTCTGTTCAGAACACAGTCAAGGTCACAGTAAATTATATAAACATTGTATTAATGCCCCTTCTTTTAATGACTTCCCTGAAACTACCTTATGTACCTGCTCTTTTAAAGCATGGCATTGTTTCTGGGGATTTTATTCCTGAAATAAACACTTTAGTAGATTAAACGAGCAATTCTGGAACTGATTTAAGTTTTAGAAAATCACCAGGACATAGTAAGACCTCGTAGGCTTGAGTTCTTGAATCTCTGGAAGAAGCTAATTTGGTTTTCAGTTGCATTAGCTGGCATGTTCTTCTCCTGACCTCACACTGTAGGTGTATCAAATCGCATCAGTGACATCAACAGGAGCAAGAAGTAAGAATCGGTAAACTCAACACAGTGATGGAATTTAATGAGCATTTCTTTGTAGAATCAAGAAAACCAGAGCCTAACAAATTCCAAACCAAGAACTTTATGCCCTCTCTTCAAAGAGGAAAGACACCCACGTTTTATAACCCGGAATGTTTCTGACAGAATAGCAGGCAGGCATTTTGACATAAGGTCAAAAGGAAAGTACACCCACATGGACTGTGCCCTAAATCAACTGGGTAACTAGCTCTGAAAACAATAAATGTTAAGGAAAAGGCATGTCACAGGGCAGCCTCCAAAGTCAACTGTGACAAATGGCACCACTGGTCAAGCGTGAAGAGTTAATAAGTATAAATCGTACTACATTAATGGCTCAGTTAGCTATTAATGAATGAAGATTTCACCTCATCAACATTCCAAATGTCTGAAGCACACCCCCTTTGAGTAAAAGCTCTTAGTAAATATGCAGTTTGAAGCCTGTGTGTACTTACCACATGTATGATTTCCCCCCTCTCCTCCTTCCATTTGCTTCCATTTCCTTATACTCTAAGTTCCATCAGGGCTTTTGTCTTTTTTTGTCCACTGCTATATTCGCAGCAGGTGTAAAAGCCCTTCACACACAGTAGATGCTCACTTGTTAAACAAATGATCCCGCTTCTATCTGGGACCCCAGCAAACCAAATAAGACTCTTAGAATTTTGCCCAAATTAAGAGTAAGGAATAAGGATCCTATAAATAAAGAGCTGTCATCATGACAACATATTATGGCAGAGTAGAGACCCTCTATACTTCTTATAATTGTCAACTATTCTCTGAATGAAATGGACCACAAGCGAAGTCATGCATTAAATGAGATGTGCTATACTAATTTGATCTATTTTCTATGCTCTTACCAGTTTTATTTTAGAAGAAAGAGTTTCTGGCAATTTTGCTTTCAGTTGATTTGTTTCCTTGAATGTCAGTGGAAATCCACTCAAGAAAGCCAAATCTTGCATTAGCACCAGCCCGGGGACTTCTTTATCTGTTGTCTAAAACAAAAGGGGCAAAAACACAGCTCACTTTCGTGTCATGAGGTTGGGGAAACTTACAGCTGAGAAAACTAGCAAAGGTCTATTGCATCATATGAGCTTCAAAATAAGAATGTTAAGATTACTTACATCAACATTTATTAACACTAGCAAGCCAGCCTTAGAGAAAAGGCAAACATTAAAAAGCCTCTCCACGTAAAACAGCTTTATTATTCAAACTTTTATTCCGGTCTACTGCAAAAATACAATTAATTTAAAATAACATACCAAATAGCCCCTCCAAACTGTCTGTTTGCTGCTTCCCTTAAACATTCCAGCGTGGGCGCCTTCAACTACAATGAAGAATACAATCAACAAGCATATTTTTAACGACTACTTAACTGATGTCTGGCAGGACACTGTACAAAGCATTTTGAGAGCTGTTAAAATAATACATGGTCTCAAAAAATGGTAGTTGGGGGGGAGACAAAGTGAACCCAACCAACAAAACAAAAACAATGTAAATCAGTGTATAATTAATGTTAAATTTTGCAATACTGAAGGAGAGATTCCTGTAGGCAGCAGATGCATGGAAATGACAAATTGACAGAAATCACAAATGTAGGAGACAACAGAAGGGGGCTCTTGAAAGCTAGGCCAGTGGCATTTAGATTAACAGCAGGGAGCCACTGTAGATCTTAGGGTTCCTTAAGAGAGTTTAAGAGAGTCACAATGAATTCAGGTAAGGCTGACTGGAGCAGATTTGGGGGTGGGGGGTGGCAATGACACAGCCCAACTGGGAGAGAGTTCTAAAGTGATGGGGACAAATGAGGTCAGCAAACTTGCTGCTGACATTCGGCAATCGTGGAACACAGGAGAGAGGTCAGAAAACTGTAATTCTGATCTTCAAAATAGGCACAGAAAGTAGGTTCTGCAAATTATAGCCTGGCAAGATGGATGTCCATCCTGGGTTAAGAGTCTCAAATGTACCATAAAAGTGTAGTTGGTGAGCACTGGAGAAGAGAAAGCCTTCACAACATACTGTTTATCTTTAAAGGAAGCACTGAGTACTCAGGGGATAAGTTCATTAGGAATAAATTTATCTCTGTGTCTCTCTCCCCTCCATTGAGATGGTTCGTTCTACACTGAGAGATGAGAGAATTCTAACAAATGTGGTATACGTATTTGCACGTAATCTCAGCAAGGTAGTTTGCAACATCTCATGTCTTCTTTATGGATATAATGGAGACATACAGGCTAGATCTCACACTGAGTGGAGATCTCAATTCTGACCGGAGAGTGTGAAGCTAGAAAGCTACAATCTGCCTAGAGAGAGGTTTTAGAGGTTTGCCATGGGTTCTGTCTTATTCAACAATCCATCAAGATTTTGGAAGATTCAGGAGGTGTATTGGTGAAATGTGTAGATTTACATGAAGCTGATGGAGAAGCTATTATCCTGAGTAACAAACAGACTAAGGGTTTCCCAAAGTTCTTACTATTTGGAGCAATGAGTCAAATCTAGCAAAATAAAATCTGCTGCAAACAAAGGTAAGACCTCTAACTTGGCACCCCAAACCAACCACACAAGCATAAATTGCAACGTTTCAACATTGTTTTTTTAGTTTTAGTCTACACTGAGTTCAGTATGTGTCAACAATGTGCTATGGCCATACCAATCACTATTTTATGCTTTTAAACAGAAGGGGAGTACTTAGAATAAGAAAGGTGATACTCCCCAACACCGACCCATCAGGAAACCCTGGTGGGTTGACCTTCAGAATGTCCAGAATCCAGCCACTTCTCCCACCACTCTGATCCACGCCACCTTCCCTCTTGCCTGAATTATCACAATTTTTGCCCCCCCCCCCCCCACCAGTCTATTCCCACCACAGCAGCCAGATTAATCCTTTTGGAACTTAAATCAGATCACAATACCCCTCTACTAAAAACCCCCCAATGATTCCTCATTGCGCTCTGAGTTAAAGCCACAGTCCTTGTCATGGCTACCTGGGCCTACACCATTTGGTCCCCCATTCCTTCTCGAAGCTCACGTCTCGCCCCGTCTCCCTCGTCCATTCTGTTCCAGCCACACTGGCCTCCGTGCTCTTTTTCAAACATGCCAGACACACACCTGCCTCAGAGCCTCCACACTTGCTATTCCACTGACCTGACCGCTCCTCCCCCACACATTCATACTGTTGGCTCTCCCACCTTCTGCAAGTTTTCACTCAAAAATCACCTTCTTGGTGAGCCTGCCTCTATCGCCCAATATCCTGTGCTCAATTTTTCTTGACAGCACTTAACTTCTGCAAACTAAATGATTTACTTGTATGTTGTATTTATTGTCTGTCTCCCTCGGCCAAGATGTAAACTTGATAAGGACAGAGATTTCTGCCCATCTGGTCACTGCTGCGTCTTCAGCACTGAGAATAGCACCTGGCACATAAGATGCCCATCTGGTCACTGCTGCATCTTCAGCACTGAGAATAGCACCTGGCACATAAGATGCACTCAACAAACACTTTCTGAATAAAACAGTCAATGTGTAGATCGAACCACACTGAAACAGAATGTTTAATTCCAGTTGACACACTTTAAAACAGAAACGAAAGCTCATTCTGGGAAGTGCAAACTAGGACGCTGGCACAGAAACCCCTAAGACACAGCTAAAGGAACAAGAATGCAAAGAAACCTCACACAGGAAAAGGATTCCCTTAGTTCTATAGTATCCCAAAAGGTACAAGCGTAGCCAGTGTGAGAAAGCTGTAAGGAAGCGCTTTGTAAGTCCTTATAAAAGTCAATGCAGTCTAGAGCTAAAATGAATTCTCACAGGAGGAAATTCATTTCCTAGTCATCAAAGGGTATAAGCCTGACTGGAAAAACCACTTTGCTGAGGAGACCCAGGTCCAGGCCGCAGGGCTGGGTTGTGTGCTTGTTTAAGTGCTGCCCAGTCAGCTACGACGCAGTGTAGGGGGAGGTTAATCAGAGACAGGAAAGAATAGACATTTCAGAAGGAAAATAAAAGTCAACAGATCTCAGTGATTAACTAGAAAGATGTTAAATGAGATAAATGCAACATCAAGTGAAGCTACACATTTTTTCAGCTAAATCAGGGGTTGGCAGTCCATGGCCAAATTCTAGCCACGGCTTGTTTTTGTATGGCCCCAAGCTAAGAACAGTTTTTACATTTTAAAAAGGTTAAATGGTCAATTCTTATATAAACACCTACATAAAATCTGTCATTTTGGCTCTGGCCCAGAAAAACTAAAATATTTACTATTTGGTCCTTTAAGAAAGAAGTTGGCCATCCCTGTCTAGATAATTGAGAGCGATAAAGAGTAAGTTTGTGACCCACTAGAAATGTAAGCTCTAGGAAGGCACGAATGTGCCTGTTTTGTTTTCTGCTGTTTCCCTGTTACACAGAACAACAACCAACACAGAGTAGTGGCTCAATGAATTTTTACTGAATGAATGAATATAAGTAAACAGTCAAATAGAAACCCAAGTGGGAATTCAAAAACAGTGTTTAGAAGGCTAAACACTGTTTAATGCAGATTTTACTTATTTCAAAATTTATAATCTTTTAAGTCTTTGCCACATTATAAAGTTAGAAGAAAACTCAAGATTCTCTCTATAGATGTTATAACTGGGTTATAATTATTAACATAATGTCATTCCTTTTTCTCTTTAGATAAAATGTTATCAGAGTACCTTAATTTAAGGAAACTTTAATTTAACAAACAAAGCTAAATTTAGCCAAACAATAAATCAGATATCTTGTTAAAATTTGTCCAAGATTATCCCTTTACTTTCCCTATGTATTTAAAATATAACTTAAATTTAAAAAAATAAATAAGGTATTTATACTAAAAAGTCCAGGAACAGATCTACAGTGGGAAGGGGGAGATATTGGTACTTGGAAAGGTTACAATTTCCTTTCAAATTACAAATGACTTAAGTACCAGGAAGCGAGTACTACATTAGCTACTATTCAGGACACCAACTGGTGAGGGCTGAGGTCTCTGCTCAATAAAGAAATTAGACAAGAACACCATAGACTCCTGTACAATCAATAGCTAAGTTGTGAGTTAGGTTATAAGTACTACAAGGATGTGGAAAAGTAAAAATAAAACAGTATCATTGTGAATGTACTCGTCCAGGATCTTCATGGAGGAGAGAGAACTTGATGGGTCTGGGAAGAACAGGAGATGGGCTAGGAGAGGATGAGGAAAGGGGGAGGCAGCACCACACACGGGGGAAGACACTGACAGCTTTGAGGAGATGCAAGGAGGCCAGTGATGTGAGGATCGATAGGCAAAATCAGAGTAATTAAAGCTGAATCCTAAACATGAGAAAGAGAGACGAGTTTGTCTGTGAAAACGAAATACTGACTACTGTACTATTCTCTTCAAAAAGGGGGTGAACTGATACAACAGGGTTGTCTAATTTATTTAGTTGTGTGCTGGACAGATTGGAGAAGAGCTTTACAGAACAGCTAGGCATCTATGACTGGAGTCTGCATGAAGAAATTCAGCCTGGTGTAGAGGAAACGTGATGAGTAGGGTAAGAATCTATGAATCCTTTGCAAAAAAACAAAAGCAAGTAATAGGATGAGGCGAATTATCAGTTGTGGAGGTAAAAAGTAAGAACGGGTCATATAGTTCCAAAGATGTAAGGTATGACATTGAAAGAATGGTCACTTGAAAATAAGACTCCATGTTGTAAAGGGACCATTGGTTTTCACTTTACACAAGTGAAAACACACAGAGCCTCCAAGCAGAGAGGTTCAGTGCAGAGGAAGAATGAAAGACAAGAGGCTCAGGGAGACCCAGGCATGGTGCTCAACAGCTCAGCAGCCAAGTGGGAGGAGGGGGGTCTCTAATGATGCAGGTGCAGTTGTATGGAAGGAATTACAATTTTAATCCTATTATCTGGGCAAGTCGACTGTATAAGCAGATGTTTCAGACTGTCAAGTATGAATGCTCCGGGTATGTTCTATCCAAACGGCAGAAAACAACCTTGCTGAAGAGTTATATGGTTTAAAAAAATCAAAAACAGAAAACCTACCCTCCAGAACAACTGAGAGCCAAGAAAGTAAGGTAAACGTTGAGTACCAGGTTCAGGGTCCTGCCCGTAAGCACAGAAAGCGCTGTGAATTACGTGTGTCTTTCTGAGGTTACAGCTCAGATGCAGTGGCGGCTCTTTTGCTTCTCTTTTTATCTGAATCCTTTCTGTTCCACTCGGAATTCTTCAATTCAAACATCCAATGATAATAGGATTTTAAAATACCCACAAGAAGAGCTTACCGTCCTTCGTGCTGTCGAAAACAACAACTGAAACATTAGTAGAAGGGTTTTTTGGTTTGGCAACATTGAATATGTCGCTGGCAGAATGAAACGATGGATAAAGAGCTGGCAGGTCCTTCAGCGTGACGTTGGCCGGCAGGGCTGGGTCCAGGACAAGCATCGGCACCTTAATGCAGTGGGTCAGCAAACACTCCAACTGCTTCTCACTGGAAGGAAGCGCAACATGCTCACAACCACATTCTTGAAAAATTAACCAGCACTAAAAAGCTTGTTGGCGCTACTTAATTTTCCAGGTGTTTTTCTGTATCCCATTTAAAAAATCATAATGTTTTATTTTAATAAACAAGAAATGTTATCTCAAGAATATAAAAATTTAGTAAATTTTTATTAGCAAGTATGGTATAAAATTATCAAACAAGTAGTATAAGTCTAAAGACAGAGCTTTCTAACTTATATTAATAAAGTACAATTGCCACCAAAATGTACTAATTCAAAGTTACACAAAATATTAAGCATTTCATTACTATCATTTGAAAGATTACTCCTAATGCCTGTGACACCCATTATTACGCAGATTACAAAGTAGATAAACCCAGGTGACAAGAATGTCATCATACTAGATACAATTTACCAGGTCCAATTAGAATGCAATTAAATACATTGGATATGACATGACACTGACGCAAACAAAAGCAAATGTGACAAGGTTCTATGGTGATTTTATATGAGATATTTCTATTTAAACATAAGAAATATCTAGAGTAAATATATTACTTAAATAAATGAATGGGCAAAGAACACGGCTACAGAATTCAAAGTGGGAACTATGACTATTTTAAAAATGTATAAAATTGTCCAACCTCACTAATAATCAAAGAAATGCAGAAGAAAACAATGAAGTATCACATTTTGTTTACTAACTTAGCACCCTCAAGAAATCATGACTCAATGTTAGTCCGAGTACAGTAAACCTACTCCTCTCCAAAACTGCAGGTGTCACTCTAAATGGGTGTTCACCATTTCCTCTTTGGAAAAACAATTTGGTTCTACATATACATATAATTAAAACAGGCAGAGGCCTCTTCCTCAGTACTTTACTTCCAGGAATCTAGTCCAGGTAGCAGAAGAGAAACAATCAGGAAAAACAAACAAACACACACACAGAAAATGACACAGACCCAAATAAAATATCACAAAGTATTGACAATAGTGAAAATACAAAAGTGCCCAACATTTAGTATATTATAATATAGTTACTTTATGGAATATTATACAACTATCAAAATTGAAAAGAAGCATGGAGATAGTTTATCAACATAGAAATATGTACGATTATATAAAAATTTTAAAATAGGATACAAACTTGCATTTGGATTACAAATTATAACTATAAAACATGGGAATATCATAAAATGATCACAGTTGTTGAGTGAGGGCGGGCCATAGAATTTTGTTGGTTTGTTCTTTTTACTTTCCACTCAACCTTTCAGTAATGTTGCATCATTACCTTAAATAATTTAAAAGGCATTTTAAAATAACAGTATTAACAGTAGTATATATAAATAAATATACATAATTAACATAAAGAGATGATTCAGAAGGTACTTCTGGATCTGAAAATTCCTCAGGAACATTTCTATGAATAACTTTTATTTTAAGTCTAATGATTAAGTGGGGAAGGGGGCAGTTAATAGAGATTTCTGCTTCTCAGTGCGACAGTCTTGTTTTAAGGAGCTATCAGAGTCAGGTATGAGTCAAATCAAGATAAACACATCTGATTTTTGTCATTGGGCTAAATTCCCTTCCCAGTCCTCAAATATAATACACAAAACTATGACAGCTTTTAAAGATAAGGAAATATAGGGCCGGCCGAGTGGTGCGATGGTTAAGAACTCGCTTGGGATGCCAGAGGGCCCCGGTTCGGATCCCACATATGAGGGCCAGTGACACTGCCCTCTACAGCTAAGATGCTGAACGGCAGCTCGACCTGGAGCTGGGCTGCCATGAGTCGCCAGCGATGGCGTAGGCTGCAGCCCCTGTGGCAGTGGATTGCCATGGGCTACCGTGTGCAGCCAGCAGCCAGCGTGAGCGGCCAGCAGCTGCAGTGAGCGGCCGTCCAGAAGCCGGCGACTGATCTGCCTTGCCTGGGAAGAGCACAATGATGGTACCAACTTGGGCCAGTGAGGCAACATCCTCCACGGCTAGATTGAGGAACGAGGTGACAGCGACTTGTCTGTTCCCCTTTCCCCAATTCCCCAGCACTGTTCCCATCCCCCCAATTCCCCAATAAAAAAAAAAAATCTTTAAAAAAAATAAAAAAAAAAATAAAAATAAAGATAAGGAAATATATATTGAACACATAATTAAATAATGGATATAAATTCTATAAATGAAGACACTGGGTATAAGTTAGAGTTTAAGCAGACCAAGAGAATAGTACACTAACACAGATTAACGGGAATGATAGAGAAGGAAAACAAACTTTCTTAACCCTTCCAAGAAACGATAAAGCTTTGGTTGCCACACCCCAAATACCCAGACTTCTCAATCTACTATGACTTGGGCACTGCAAAATTTCCTATCTGATGGGTACACTTAATTTGGGGGTCAAAAACTAGCCAAAGGGAGACTGAACTGGAGCAACAGAGAAAATACAAAATACTGTGTTCCCTTCAAAAAAAAAGTGGGAACCTGGGAGTTTTACTTTAATCCTTCAAGTTGTTATTCCTGAGAGGAAAATCAAACTGCTTACCTCTTCTTAGTTGGCTCCGTCGTGTTCTTCCCAAGGATTTCTCTAATGAAAGCAAATATATTTCATTACATGTGCATGGACTAGTACTAATCCTGAATGTAAATAGGAGATAACTTACAACATTGCTTTTCTTGGTTTCTCCACTGGAACTAACCAGTAGGTTAGGAAGTGCAATAATGCTTACAACATTTAAGGTACATAATAAATTATGTTTCAACAAAATATGATCAATAAATATTATCATCGTGTACCTCCCACAGTAACCATGACAGTTTACTTAAAATATAAGCTTTTACATTTTACTAGTAAAACATGGTAACAGGTTGTCAGAGCCATTTTCATGTACTGGGAAGGTCTGAAATTCTCTAACACTGAGAGAAACAGACTATTTGTTGCAGTATAACATGGCCAATGACCTGCAACTGGGGTGCACCCGTAACATTTACAAAGAAGTGAATAGGGAAATTCTCAGCAAATGCTCCTGAGGAATCAGAGGGGAAGTTACACTGGCCAGGTCCCTAGCTCTGAGGGCTCTGCAGAAGCCCATGGTACCTTTCCCAGGTAAAGTAAAATGATCAAAATTCCATATAAAAAAAATCACCAGTTTCTAGTTTGTATACTATTTAATATTCAAAGGAGTAAAGAGAATATACTTTTTACTGCCTTTATCAAATGGGAAAAAAATTTTAACTCTGTAGTCCTGTTTTATTTTTCAAGGGAATAATATACATCCTACCCTGTAGCTATTTTGCAGAATAAAACCTTATTGCTTGAAGACATCATACCTGGGATTCAGGTTGAGTTAGCAGGAAACCCAGGGCTCCCTTGGGAGGCTCCTCCATCTTTAAGCCTCTCAGAGACCCAGCCCGGCATCACTAGATGGCTGCAGTCTAAAACGCGCAGCTAACAAAGTGAGGCCAGGATCTTGCCAAAGGGGCTGAGTCCTCTCTAGGCACCAAGAAACAAGGGTCAGGTGCATGGCTGCCAGGATCTCGTAAGGGTGCAAACCTGAGATGCAGGTTCTTGTTGGGATAGCATTGGGAACATCACCTTACCCTTCTGAACTGTACTGTTACTTGTAGAACTTTTTGGGTTTTGCTTTTAAAAAACTCAGTTTCACCTCATTGCTTTCTGCTCCTCTTCCATCTGCTCTCTGACTTGCTGTAGTTCCTTCAGTAGTTCCAGGTCTGTGCCGTTCACCCAGGTGTAAACCACATCGATCGGCATGGGCAGACAGAGCCTGGGGAAAACAAGTCCCCCAGCTTATATGCATTTTCCCAACGCTTTTGGGATTAAGAGTATAACAGGGTTTAAACTTGGAGGCTGGGAAAAAAATCAATCAAAAGGTAACCCCACCATGGCATATATCACAAAATCGCTTGTTTTCACACTGGAGTTAGGGGACTAATATTTGTTGAAAACCTTCTTTACATAGTTTATGTACTTCACACAGTTTATATCATTTGATCCCCACAACCACCCTGTAACAAGGCTGACAGCACTCCACGTTTATGATTGTGGGGAAGGTCTTAGAAGTTCACTTTAAACTGCCATGTTCTCAGTTTAGCAAAGATAAGTAAATCGGGATACAAACGCAACCAAACATAGAAAAAAAAGGGAAGCTTAAAATGACCAGAGAGAGAGTTATCACGCAGCCGACCATGAAGACCAGCCCTACTTAATGCAGCAGCAGTCCTCCTGTTCCCGGCTTGCTGTGCCCAAGCCCAGCGCCTCCCAAGCCTCCTGGTCCTACTCTGCTTTCTTTTCTTCATAGCACTTATCACCAAACATATTCGATAATTAACTTGTTATCTACACTGGTAATTATATGTGCCCCTCCCCTGGAATGTAGGCAGAAAACTTCCGTTTTGTTCCTCGAAGCACCCAACCAATTAAAGTGACTGGCACACAGGAGCTCAGTAAGTATTTGCTGAATGAGTCCGGTTTCCATGAGACACTAACAAGCACAGAAGAACTTCGCAAACCTGCTCAATTTTTTCCCTTGTTATCTTATCCTCAAAATAAGGAGTCAGGCAAGCATTTAATGTCTAAGCCTCATCTTAGTGTTTTTGTTCAGTTTTTACCCCTGCTGAAAGCTTTCTTCCCCAATTTTTACCGCCTTACCAAGATCCTACCCATCGTTCAGGACCTGCTCCAGACCTACGTCACAAAGCATGGGACATAGGATACATACTTTGGATGGTTCTGTTTCAAGTTTGGTCTTTTCCAAGAAATGGTACAGTTTTGGGATTTTTTTTAGGTCAAGGACCAAAGCTTACCCTCCTTTTGTTTTCTCACAGGCCAGGCACAGGAGCAGGCCCATGGCAGTATGAAGAGCTGTAAAGCCTAACCAAAACATCACATCTTTGCTTCTGGCTGTAGTCCTATAACTCAGGGCAGGGTTAATTATCTCATGGTAAAATAAATGTGGTTTGGTGGATAAACCCTTCAAATTATGGAAGGAAAAACATAAATAGTAGACGTGACAACCGCTCCTAGCTTAAAAGCAGCAGGTGAGATGATGGGAGGAATGCTTACCCAGTCACTAAGTATTTATTGAGCACTTAGTACGTGCTAGGTACTATTCTTTAGATGCTGGGGACTCAGCAGTAAATAGAACAAAATCCAAATCTGTGCCTTCATGGACCTTACATTCTAGAAAGGTGAAGAGAGGAAACAAGCCAAATAGAGTCAGATGATGTTCAATGTTCTTATGGAGAAAATAAAGCAGAAAACGGGGCTACAACGTGTGCCTATATGGGAGGGCAGTGTTAAACAGGGAAATCAGAGATGGCCTCGCTGGAAGGTGGCATTTCAGCAAAGATAGACGCAAGTGAGGACGCAAGCCTTGTGGGTAACTGGGGGGAGAGCAGTCCTGAGAAAGGGAACACCACGTGCAAATGCCCTGGGCCAGACGCCTGTCTGGCATGGTCAAGGAACTGGGCAGTGTGGCAGAGACGACCCGAGCAAAGGGAAGAGCGTAAGAGGAGGTAGGGTCACAGATACCAGGGTCCCAGAGCTTCGTGGGGAAAATGAGGAATCACCTCATACGGAGGCACATGTGATTGCTGAGCAGCTACCAACCCTCCCGTGAAGGTTCGCCAGTGCCTGCAGAATAAAACCTAAACTCCTTCTTAATCTGCACCTCGTGCTCTAGACACTCCAGCCGTCTAACCCTTACCCAAACAGGATAAGAACTTGCAGGCTTCTGTGCCTTTGAACATGCTTCCTCCTCTGCCTGGAATAGCCTTTCTTTCGTGCTTCTTTCAACCACTTCCTCCTTCCTCAATCGCCCTCTTCCTTCACCTCCCACGGAGAGAATGTATTGCTTAACACGCAGCTTCCACTGTGCTTTATGACCTAAGGAATCCTTAGCACTGTGTTGGACTGTTTTCAGGCATGTCGATCTTCCACTAGATGGAGTATGTCCAGGGAACGTTATCATGCATTCTATGACCTGCTTCATTAATTATGTCCTCTTTCCTTTACCCTCAGGCCCTCTCTCCCTACTGTAACGGTGTGCAAAAGCTTCCTCATCTAGGCTTTTTCTGCACTCATCTATACCAATGGTTTTCAAATGTTAGCAGGTATCAGAATGTAGGGCTTGTAACACAGAGTGCAGGGCTCCATCCCCCGAGTTTCTGATTCATTAGGTCTGGGCTGGGGCCCTAGAATTTGCATTTCTAACAAGTTCCCAGGTAATGCTCATGCTGCTGGTCCAGAAATTCACTCTGAGAACTGCTCATTTATATGCAAATTATAGTTCACATTGTAAAGTTTAAAAAAAAAAAAAAGCTTCCCCCACTAAAATGCCAGTTCTATATGAGGGCAGTGAGCTTCTCTTGTTCATCACTACATGCCCAGGAACAGTGCCTGGTACGTGAGTGGGGTTTAATACAATATATACTTGTTGGCTAACCAATTCATTCCCTCAACATACACATTGGTCTTTTCCATTAAAAAAAAATAAAATGCCTCACATTGCCCTCATGTAAATTATCCAAAGTCATTTCACTCCCAACTTCTCAGGTGGTCTATGCTCAGATTGAAAATTAATTTTAAAAAACTACTGAAGTGACATATTTTTAATAGAAAAGATTTTTAAAAAGAAGAAAAAATTACACATTTTAAAACTTTCCTATAAAAGTAATTATCTGCTATTAAAATTTTTAAAAATAGAATCAAGACATATCTATACATGTTCAACTGAGGAAGACAATATAAATATATACTGCATCTGTGTACTGGTTCTTCTAATAAAGCTGTACTACATGATTGATTTAATTCTCTGGTGTTAAACTAACAACCCTCAGGAGACCATGTGACCTGCTCCAGGTCAGTGAGTCAGTTGTTTTTCTACTATTAGACATAGTCACAGTGGGTTTATCTTTCACTCTAACCATGAGACCACTATCTTAGTTTTCAGATGAGAAGGAAGCCCTTATCTTAGAGCTGAAGACTATATAAGTCACCCCTGACTCAAAGCTAAAGCTGTGGTGACAGTGATACAACTTTTATTTTAATCAGTTTAGTTTAAATGAATACAAAGGCACTTAATAGTCCCTTGGCTTTACTTATTTATTTATTCTATAAAGTAGGAAAGAAAACTTAGACCTTAAATAGTATCTTAGAACCAAACAGTTGTTAGAGGTTTTACTCCTCTTAATCTAACATCTACATTTTAGAGATGACAAAATTGAGCCCCAGACTGACTTAATGCCTTACAACCAGTAGCAAGAGATAATTTCTAGAGAATAGATTTTTTTTATATTCAGTGTAAACAACATTAAAAAGACTTGTAGAAAAAAATAGCAAAACAATGAAAACTTCCTATAAACATTACAGTATTTTAAAATATATTACAACATGTGATATGTTATGTATGATTCATTTACTTGTCATCATCAAAATTAGGCAATTTTGAAATATCTCTGGATAAAAATCAAACAATATTTTAATGCAATCTAAAATTGGAAGAAGAATTATTTAACACACAAAACGAAATTCTTCAGAAAGAGAACAAGAGTGTTTGATTAAAACTGCTGACATTGGGCTGGCTGAGTGGCGCATTGGTTAAGAGCTGGCTTGGGACATCAGCTCTGAGCAGCAGGGCCCCAGGTTGGATCCCACATGAGGGCCAGTGACGCTGCGTTCTCTACAGCTAAGATGGTGAACAACAGCTCGACCTGGATCTGGGCTGCCGTGAGTCGCTGGCGACGGCGTAGGCTGCAGTGGGGCTGCAGTGAGCTGCTGTGAGCCGCTGTGAACAGCTGTCCAATGGCCAGCGAGCAACTGCCTCACCCGGGAAGAGCGCAATGATAATACCAACATGGGCCAGT
>NW_017731518.1:2556639-2580209 GCF_001890085.2 Hipposideros armiger | reverse complement strand
GATTCCCCAACGCTGCTTCCCTCCCCCAATTCCCCAATAAAATCTTTAAAATAATAATAATAATAAAAACAAAGCCAAAAAAACAAACAAAAAAAACTGCTGACATTAACATCTGGATTTTCTAAGCTAGTTTACCTTCTAAAAGTTTCCAGTGAGGGGCATGGCTTTATACAACCGCACAATTAGCACCTAACACAGCATAAAGCACAGTATTTAAGTATTCAATAAATGCTTGAGTTAAGAAAAAGAAAAAGAGAGAGAGAGAGAGAGAGAGACTCCATTTTGAGCTTTTCTTAGAAAACTCAGTGTTATTAAAGTGAATATTGCAGAAGTAGGAAAATTATGTTTCATATAGGATCCATTAATGTAACCGTTCTCAAAGTGTGGTCACCATGCCAGCAGTTTCAGTATCACCAGTGAACTTATTAACAGAAATGAAAAGTCTCTGAGCCCCTCTCTGACCTACAGACTCAGAAATTCTGAGGGTGGGAAGAAACTATATTTTTCCAAGTCTTCCATGGATGGCTGGTGCCAACTAAAGTGTGAAAACTGCTACATTAAGGACATGGTTCTCAGTCTTCAGACCCTCCACACTCAAAATTATTAAGAACCCCTAAAGGTTTTAGTGTATAGGTTATAACTATCCACACTTGCCATATTAAAAAATAAAAGACATTTAAAAACTATTCATGAATTAATTTTAAAATAAACCCCTTCATGTTAATTATTCATATGAACAGTTTTTCTAATGAAAACCACAAAAAAATTTAGTGAGAAGGCATTGTTTTACATTTTTGTAAATCTCTTTAATGACTTCGCAAAAGAAAGCAAGCATCTCAAGTCTTCTGTATTCAATCTGTTCCCTTGTTTTGGTTGAAGTATATGGGAAAAAACCCCAGGCTCATACTGATGATGTAGTTGGAAAGAGGAGTATTTTAATAGCCTTTTCTGATAATAGTAAATATTCTTTGATACTACCCCAAAGTAAGCGGTAGTTTCTTAAAAATTAGTTGTGGGCCAGCCGAGTGGCTCAGTTGGTTAATAGCTTGCTCAAGAGTACGAGCGCTGAGCAACAGCATCGCTGGTTCGATTCCCACATGGGCCAGTGAGCTGCACCCGAGCTGAACTGCCGCTGAGCTGCCAACAGGTGGCAGGATGGCTCAGCTGGTGAGAGCATGTGCTCCTAACAACAAGGTTGCCTGTTCGAGATGGTGGGCTACACCCGCCGGCAACTAAAGACTGAACTCCACCTTGAGCTGAGCTGCCGCCCAGGTGACTCAGTGGATACAGCCTGCGTTCTTCACAACCAGGTTGCTGGTTCGACTCCTGCATGGGATGGTGGCTACACCCACCCGCAACTAAGACTGAACTCAGCACTTTGAGCGGAGCTGCTGCCCAGATGGCTTAGTGGATACAGTATGCGCTCTTAACAAAAAGGCTGCTGGTTTGACTCTCACATGGGATGGTGGCTACACCCACCCGCAACTAATTGAACACAGCACCTTGAGCTGAGCAGCACAACTGGACTTGGAGCTGAGCTTGCTGCGCCCTCCACAGCTAAGGTTGAAGGACAACAACTTGGCTGTTCCCCTCCCCCAATTCTCCAATAAAATCTTTAAAAAAAAAAATTACTTTCAATGTAGAATCGAAACTTTTTGTGCTTTTACATTAAAATCCATTGGTCTTTCTTGCACTTTGAATGTCTCTTTTACCCATGAAAAATTCTATAACATCAATGTATTGCTTATCTGGAAAATAAGAGCTTACTGAGTTATGCAGATCTGCCAAATGTTGACACGTTTCCTTAATTTCCTTACATAATATTGACAAATGTGATTTTTTGGAGGATGCCGCAAATCTAATCAAAGAAGTCTTTACCATATTGTGAAGCTGTTAAGCTCACAGTGGTGGAAACAAGTTCTCTAAAATTTTAATTTTCACTCGAAGCTCAAGTTTTATCATTGGCAACAAGTGCTATTATTTGTTTTCCTTCAAGAGACAGGATGGCTTTGTTCACTGTCAAGAAAATACCTGCCAATAACCAAGTCTGAGTAATCATACTTGGATTTGTCCTTTCAAGTTATAACAATGGTGTTCCATGAAACAGAAGAGCTAGCTAGCTAAGGTTGCAGCTCAAACAATCACCATGCAGTCAGGTGCTTTATGTGTGCTTCCCATTTCATCAGACATTAAAAAAAAAACCAAAAAACTTTACTCAAAGGGTCAAGATACAAGTAAATAATTTGTGCTGCTTATCACAAACATTTTTCAGTGAAACTGTCTTTTTTTCTTTCCCCTGCAAATATGCGGTGAAGAATACAATGACTTGTGCTAAGGTGTGGCAATTTTGCCAGCCACTGCTTTTACACCTTCTGTGCAAATGTCAACACAGTAAAAAGGCAAATGGCACCTTGGTATTGTTATTAAAAATAGTTTTGATTTCACAGACCCCCAGGGTGTTTGAAAATTGCTGTTTTAAGAGCTCCTAAGAGAAAGATCTAGTTTCCCTACTTTGCTAGATACTTGCTTACAAGCTATCTCCCATACTAGACTGTGAAATAGTCGGATCTCAAGGTCTAATACAGAGTAAGACTCAAAGATTCCATCTTCATTGAAGGAGCCAATTCAGGGATGCCACTCATATGCAGGGTGCTTTAAGGACCAAAGCAAAGAGTAAAGATTTAAGCTGACTCAAGAGCTCCCACAACCCTTCTTCACTGAAATGGTTAGGACTAGAATAGTGAATACATCTAATTAGCACAGTTATTTTTAAAGCTACTCACTTGACAGAAATCACATAGGCACTCATAAGAAGTGAACAGAGGGACAAGGAGGGGCTTCTAAGCAGGGGACCGGGGTTCCAGAGGAATCAATGATATAGGCTAGAGGTTCTCTGAAAACTGTCAAGGTCTGTCAACTGACACCAATTGTCACTTGTAGTTTCGCTAGGTTTTCTGGTTCAGTGAGAGTACAGGGCTTTATGGGACCTATTCTCAGGGAACAACGGCAGTCAGGATCTCTGGTTACGGACTCTTATATTTAGACCGAGGTCTTTTGTGAGGTTAACTACCTTGGTAGCTACCCCACATTTGTTTTGCTCCCCTCTTGCTCCCTGCCCTAGTGATTGGCTGTGCACCATTACAATGAGAGTCAGTAGATACAGCACAAAGTGAATAAATCAAAAAGGAGAAAACTCGGCTTATCTTTTAAAATTAGAATGGTGATCACCAGAAGAATCCAAAACAAAAATCCATTAACAGTGATTCCTCTGGGTGAGGAGAAATTCAGAATGGAATAGAGGGGCTCTACTTTTTATTTTTCTGTGTTGTTTGAATGATTTTCACTATAGATAATACACTGCTTTTATGATCTAAAACAATTTAAGTAATAGCTCTATAGACAAAAACCAAAAGAGCCTGTGTGATTCATTCTAGCTGCAAGAAGGGAAGGAAGACGTTGGAAAATATTGCTTCCACTCTGAAGTCTGTCCTGTGAGGGAGCAAAACTCTCACGGAAAAGAAAGACTGAGGAGGCCGCCATCGAGAAGGGCTGCACCAGGAAGCGTGGCCTGCAGGGGAAAAACGCCCAACCTATGAGGCCGTCTGCTCCTTCCCACAGCAGGGCAGCAAGATGTGGTGGCCACAGGGGCAGCTAAGGGTCCCATCCTGGTGGCTACCACGGGCATGGCCCTGGTTAACAGTGATGTCAGCCAGTGAATACGGGCCAGGACTCAGGACTGGCTGCAGAGCGGCCATCCAGTTTCCTCGTCCTGCGGCGGGCGGATAGAGTTACCTTTCCCTCACAGAGCTGGGGCCATGATAAAATGAGGCCATGTGACTTAAAGTACTCAACAAGCTGCAAGGCAGGATGACTCTCTGGGAGTCAGACTTTCCATCTGTAAGATGTGAGGATGGACTATCCAAATAAGCTACTTTCGAAAACTGATCTCTTCTCACCGATTCTGAAAGGACCTTCCAGCAATATTGTCTCTGTAGGAATCAAACAAAACGTGGTACTGATCCCGGCTCCATTCCAGAACCACCTAAGAAAAAAAAAGAAGAGAAAAGGAAAAGAAATAATGTTTTATTTGCATCAAATAATAAGTGTTTATAACTTTCGTTTCAGTAAGAATTGCTAAAGGAACAGGTAACGCAATCAAAATTCATCCAGTGCCTGCTATATATCAGACCCAGTGCTCATTCCAGGTGAAGAAGCTACAATATAAGGATAGTTTATTTTCTATATATATATATATATATAAAAGCTCATATATATATATATATGAGCCACAGTTCCTGGCCTGTGGAAAGGGAAGGAGAATCAAAGAGATTTAAAAGGATGTGATGTGAGAACTGGGTCTTAAGAGAATGAGTTCGCCAGGTACAGAGAAAGGCACAGTGTCAGACGAGCATGTTCAAAGGCTGAGAAGCATCAAAGGCAAGTTCTCTGAGGGTAACTGTGCAGTTGGCTTTGACTGGAGCAGTTAGTCAACTGGAGAGAAACGGGGCTGGGAGGAAGGCTGGGCCCTGATGGTGAAGTG
Source organism: Hipposideros armiger (assembly GCF_001890085.2). NCBI lineage: Eukaryota > Metazoa > Chordata > Mammalia > Chiroptera > Hipposideridae > Hipposideros > Hipposideros armiger. The sequence goes on along the minus strand of NW_017731518.1, from coordinate 2,575,669 downwards.
CCTGTAAGCTGTGGAGAGCAGAGGCACTGAAGGATTTTCAGGCAGCTACATGATCCATCCAAAACTTGGGGAAGACTTCTCACAGCACAGAAGACACGCTAAAACGGAAGACACTGACAAGATATGGGGGTGATGACCTTACTGCCTGTGAGCTGATGACCTTGCTAGGTATTGCAGGAGAAAACAAAGGGCTTTAGATAGGAGTTCCCTCATGTCTGCACCCCAAATATAACTCTACCCACACATGAGCCCATTTTCCCTTTCACTCCCTTTACCACAGAGGAAGTGTCCCTCCTCCTTGCAAACATCCCATCTCTGCCCATTTGCTCTGGATCCCATCAACTCATCTTCTCAAGGCCTTACCTCCTTTCACTTTTCCTCTCAATAGGATCATTCCCATCAGCATATAAGCACATTCCTGTCGTATCTCAGGAAAGCTTTCCCTTCACTCCATACCTCGCTCCAGCTAGTCCCTCTACTCTAAATTCTCTGCCTCTTTCAAGAGTTAGAGTCATCTGCCACTCTCCCATTCACTCTTCAGCCCTCACCATTTCAGTGGCCTTTCCAAGGCCCCCATGTTGTCAAAACCAGTGACATTTTCCTGATCTCTATCTTACTCAACTGGTAGTGGCTGCCCAGTTCCTCCTACCTGAACCACTTCCTTGGTTTCCCTCCCATCACTACGGTGACGCCTTCTCAGTCTCCTTTGCCAGCTCATCCTCTTCTCTCTGACCTTGAAGTGTGTCCTTTCATTCTCTTCCTCTTCCCAGAATGCCCTCCTTCCTGCCAAGGCTTCTTCCAGCTTTTCCTATTCCACCAACCACAGGATGTGGCCCTGCTACACTGAGCGGCTATGGGAGTCCCAATCATTTAGATTTCATTCTAGCCAGCACAGGGAGGGAAAGGGAAAGACATGCCCCTCCTACAAGGAAATTTCTTGGTAGCTGCACTTCTGTCTTTTTTGGGCAGTAGGTAGTCACGTGACAACATCTGGCTTCAGGGGAGGCCTTGTGGACCTATGTGCCCCACTACAATTGCTCATTTCCTTTGGTGGCATTCAGGTTTGTTAAGATCTGGCCTCTGCCTACCTTTACCACCTCACTTCACTGGCATGCCTCATAAACACCACAGATTCAACTAGTAATTCTCCCACTCAATGTACTGATTTTAAAACAACTGATTTTAAAAGGTGCCGATTTAAAAACTGAGGGTCTAATGTCCCTTGTACTAGGTTTACAAAGAGAAATAAGCTAAGTTCTCTGACTGCAGATAATTATAGCCAATTATTTTTAATAGAGGTTTACTGATGGCTATAGCCGCACTGAAGGAGCACCTGACCCTTTCTAGGAAGACACCAAAAAGACTCCCCTGAAGAAGCAGTGTCTTAAAGGACAAACAGGAGGAGTCTGTCAGCAGTTCAGCTGGGGAACAGAGGATGTGTTAGAGGGTTTGCAACCAGACTAGACAGGGGAGTGAGGAGAGGAAGAGAATCACGGGGGACGGCTAGGTTTTCAGTCTATCTGGTGTGAGTGACTGAAGAGAGAGTGGGGCCACTTACTGACACAGGAGGAACAGGTGGAGTGGGGATGCAAGCTGGTGAGACTCAAGATCCCCATTTTAGTAACGGTACATTTGAGGTTGTACATGCATCTGACTGGCCTCTCCAGCTGAACTGCAAATTCCTAGAGAAGGTGGAATGAGTTCTACCGTCAGCACCAGAAACAGCACCAAACCCAATGGCAGGCAAATAGCTCTAAAATGCCATCTACTTTGGTGATCACAGGATATGTTCTCTATTTTTAATAATATAACTGTATCAATGTGTATCAACTTACTGCGCTCAGACAGAAGGGACTGTCCATCAATATCCCTGTACCCAGAAGGTAGGAAGAAAACACGAGAGGGCTCACTTTGCAAAGGCTGAGAAATGCTGACATGCTGTATGTTGACACAACATGGCTTCCTCCATCAGATAATCTCACCATCTCCAAACCACTTTGGCGTATAAGAAAGAACAACAATAACAGCAAAGGTCCTTATCTAACACATTTAGGAACATTCCTACTAGTCCAGAATTGTGCACACTTAGATCTCAGGGGACGTAGCGGGGCTATGACTCAGGGGGCACAGGTTTTCATCCCAGCTCCGTCACTTTTATGAGAGATCTTGAGCAAGTTACTTAGTCTCTTTGGGCTGCTTCTTCATTGTTACAGTGAAAGAGGTCTGACCAAATCATCTTTGAAATCTCTTCCAGTCCTAAAAGTACATGACTAATGGAGAGGCAGAGCTGTGTAAATGGTGCACTTTCTTCCCTGTGCCCACATGTCACCTCCAATAGGACACCACGTCTCTTCTCATCTTCAGCCTCCTCTGGGCCTCTCGTCCCTGGTTCTAACCACATCCACATTTAAACTTGATTCTTTTCTGTTATAACCATTTCCCTTTTCTGCTTAAATCAATTGCTAACTAGACCCTATTAATGGAAATCTTGCCAAACTTTCTTTTAGGTGAATGAGTAATGTGTTACGTGAGGGATCAGAAAGGAGGCTTGCAAATCAAATAAAATTCATTTAAGGGTTAGTGTCAAATCATTTTCTTAACACGACCCAGAATGGGAAAAAAGCAGAAACCTGAATGGACAATTATCAAATTATTTATTGTGAGGTAAGCCATAATAGTAGAAATACCTTCCAAAGAACAAAGAAACCAAAAAACACTTAAACTTCTCATTAGATCTTGTTTTAAGCCATTATTAGCAACAAACAACAGACCAGAGCTTGGAAAAGTTAGAGAAACACTTATAAAATCAAGTCTCTTCCTCCACGAAGCCTTCCCATATTCTTCAGCCCAATCTGAATGCTTCCTTCTCAGAACTCGGGGTAACTTTTATCTCTATCACCTACTTGGAAATCAGTCACCCAAGGCCTTGTAACATTTCTTGCCTTGCATCACTTAGCTTTTTTATTGTTATATTTACCTTTCACCCATGTTAACATCTTGTCGGACCAATCAAGTTATAAACTGCCTGAAGATAGAGAACTACTTAACCTTTTTGCCGCCAACAGTCAGATATATCTGAATAAATATATCCAAGATTTTTACACATAAAATAATGTCATTTATATACAAAGCAGCTCAAATTGTTATTATTAAATGCATAAAATAGTCAAAATATCAACTTTTTGTTTTTTTGTGGATTTCTGACACATTTTGAAAAAATACTTGAAATCAGTTAACGCAGCGAAAGAGTTAAATTCTATTTATCATCTACTCATACCCAGTATATTTCACTGTATACCGTAATTTTAACAAATACCTGGTTACGGCAGGGGTGACATAAGAGAAGACTGGATTTGGGAATGGGGGACACCTTCTTGGAGAACCTCCCAGCTCTCCTACCAGTAGCTGTGTAACCCTGGGTGAGTTACAAATGTCCAGGCTTCAACTTCCTCCACTATGAACTTAAAGTACAAAATCTATCTCATCTGTTGGTTTGCGCTGCTGTAACAGGAGAGTGATTCTTACATGATGTGGGTGAGCAAAAGGTATGAAAAGCATGCTGGGAATACCAGAAGTCATTGGTAAAGTGTATTTTCCTGAACCATAATTTTTACAATGGCAAGACATTTAAAACATTATATTGGTAGTAATGCAATTTTTTTATGGAGCAATATGGAAAATTGACATAATTTTTACAGATACAATGTCAGCCTGCAAAAAATTTCTACTTGCCTTTAGAGTTACTCTTCCCCTCCACACCATCGCCCCCCCCCAACACACACACACACACACCTCTTCTCTACACTATCTTCCTCAGACTATTTACTTTTCTCTGCTACTAAGGGTAGGTTGTCCATAGAATTTAAGACACAGTGAACTAAAATACTACTTATTAAAATACTACATGAGCTCTGAAATACCTCATAAACAATGTTTTATTAGTAAGGACTTGTTAAAATCATCTAAAGGTAGTTTATTGTACTAAAAATGTTTATCACGGGCCAGCCGAGTGGCTCAGTTGGTTGAGAGTGCAATCTCTGAGAAACAGGATCACTGGTTCGATTCCCACATGGGCCAGTGAACTGAGCCCAAGCTGAGCTGCCAACAGGTGGCAGGATGGCTCAGCTGGTGAGAGCACGTGCTCCTAACAACAAGGTTTCCAGTTCGACTCCCGCATGGGATGGTGGGCTATGCCCACCCGCAACTAAGACTGAACACGGCACCTTGAGCTGAGCTGCCGACGGGCGGCCGGATGGCGACTGGACTTGGAGCTGAGCTAGCTGCGCCCTCCACAACTAAGATTGAAGGATAACAAGTTGGCTGTTCCCATTCCCCAATTCCCCAACACTGTTCCCCTCCCCAATTCCACAATAAAATCTTAAAAAGAAAAAAAAATGTTTATCACCTTTAAGAGTCCATTTTAATAATCATGGCTTTCAAGGTATTTAAGATCAATTGTTGGTCAGTTTTTACAAAATGGCAGCCAAAGTCAGTTTTAACATGTTTTTCGCAGAGGAGAAGGGCTGGGTACACACATCATGCCAAATGCTCATCCCACATTGAATCCTCCTAACAAGGGACCAACTCTGAGGGAGACACAAGGATGGCTCATTTTCCAAAGAGAAGATCCAGGCCACGTGGCAGTGTGTGATGGGGTTGAGATGTGAATCAACCCGACTCCAGAGCCCATGTTCCTGTTTAGCTCTGCCCAGGCTCTCTCGGCTTCACCTGGCTGCCTCCTCGGACACTTATTTGCACAGAGCGAGCTTTGTCAAATACACACTTAGGAACGTGGTCATTCTACCAGTTCTGAAGCTGGCGTGTTTATCATCCTTAATTCAAAGACTCAGAATTGCTTCCCCAGCATGTTTGTAAGTGACCACGATCACATAAGAAATTTGTCTTTTCCCTCAGCATTCTAGAATGTCTAACAGCCTTTTAACTGGTTTGTGTACACAAACGCTAAAATTTTCAGGTGATAAACTTTTTCAAGTTATAAAACTCGTACATACTTTCATTGAAGATTGTTATGATCCCAGATGTGATCAAATTCATGCCTGTGGTGGAATATAGTGAATGACATAAAAGCCCCATAATCCTTTGTATCAGAGGAATTCCCCTGTTAAGGGAAGGAGGAAGGTAATTATCGAGAAGAGAACAGGTATATCGTGCAGACCATAAGATGTACAGTCAGAAGACAAGAGTTTAAATCTGGCACTTATCAGTAAAATCTAGGGCACTTCTCTATTTTCAATTTCTTCTTTTGTAGAATGAGGATATTATTACCAGCTATTTCACAAGACTGTTTTGATAAGTAAATGAGATCTGAAAGTCCTACAGGGCTGTACAACAATACCTATGTGCAAACCATTCACATGTCTCTTAAAGACAGCATTTACAATGCTGCAATATTAACTGTTTAAATATGTGTCTCTGCCTCCACGAGTAACTCAAAGCCAGAAACTTGACCTCTTTTTTATTTTTATCCCCAGGTCCACGTACAGTGCCTGGCACAAAATCAACGAACATTCTAGAATGAATGAATATGGCTACTAGTTTCACAAGGCAAACATCTTCGAATAGCTTACCACTCCATGGTAAGTTTTCCTCTAGAACTTTCTGGATCCATTCTCAGACAGTCAAGGTCAAGTCTAAAGGACCAGAATTATAAAGAGATAACAGCAAGCCTAGGCATATAAGGATTTAAAACCCTCTCTGTAAAAAGCACACATTTCTTTCTCAATTTTCCAAGGGAAGAAATGTGACATGCTACCCTGTAAAACTTGAGATGTTGGGCTCTCTAACCTCAAGCAGTAAGAACTCACTTAAGTAACACTGACAGAGCTTTTCATACATTGATAATCACCAGAAGTCTACAATAGCCCTAGATTATAAAGGTTTTTCAGAGTTTCGGAACACAAAATTAATTTTGCATTAAAAAGCATTAAAAGAGAGACCAATATATGTATCTTGAAGATATTCTAAGCCTTGTCTTTTCTACTAACCCTCCTCCTCCTTTGATACCAATCAGGAAGTCATATCTACTCATCATCATAAGAATTTCCTAATCACATTTGATTAAGCATGCTCTTTTTGTTTTCCTGTCTTAGTCTGTTCGGGCTGCTGTGACAAAATACTACACCCTGTGTGGCTTATAAACAACAGAAGTTTATTTCTCCCAGTTCTGGAGGCTGGGAAGACTAAGGTCACAGTGCCAGCAGATTTGGCATTTGGTGAAAGCCAGCTTCCAGGTTCGCAAACAGCTGTCTTCTAGCTGTGTCACCTTACATGGTGGGAGGGGCGAGGAAGCTCTCTGGGGTCTCTTTTGTAAGGGCACGAATCCCATTCACGAGGATTCTATACTCACGACCTAATCACCTCCCAAAGGCCTCACCTCCTACTATCATCACACTAGGGATAAATAAAAAGACTTGCCAAAGTCAAGCAATAAACCAGCAATACATAATGCCAGTTTCCAAAACCAAAGACACCTTTCTTTCAGGCCTCTGTACAATTAAATAAGTCAATATTGAAAGTCTGTTTATTCTGAAGCATCACACTCAATGTGGTCTTTTCACCAGGTATCCAAGTATGCCCGTAGCCACCTGCTACCACTCTTTTCCACCTGCAATTCACCTTCCACATTACCTCTAAGCACAGATCTGATTCACCATTTTCTTGCTTCAAATCATTTGAATGATCCCCATTTTCTTCAGGATGTATCCAAATTTCTTAGCATCATTCAACAGACAAGTCGTAAATTGGCTTGTCACTGCCTGCCTCTTGCCTCTCCAGCTTCAACCCCAGGTAACTGCAGCCCTTCAGAACTACTTTTGTCCCTAAAATGTGACAGTGAATCCCACACCCACACTTTTACACCTATGGCATCCTTCACTTTAAGAAAAAGGGCGGGAAGGGTGGGGGCCTCCCCTTTCTTTCCTCAACCGTCTCCTTCAAGATCAAGCTCCGATGTCTGAGAAACTGTGTCTGAGAAACTCTGCCCAACTCCCATGCCTATGTCTTCAAGTTAATTTTTCACAGTGCACTTTAAGTTTTGTCTATTTGCTTGTCCATCTCCCTGTCTGGCAAGTGAATTCCTCAAGAGCAGAAAGAATCTGAACCATCTTTCTGTCTCTAGTAAGCAGAACAGCTGGTCCAGAGCAAACAGCTCTGTAAATTTCTGCCAAATTAATACCTTCTGAAATCTCGATAAAGAAGCTTTATCCAATTTGGAATCAATCAGAATAGGAAATGAAGTTAATGAAATGAGGTAATAAAGGGAAAAAAGGTAGTATCAAAGGGGAAAGGCAAATTAGAACCTAAAAGAAACAATTTTAGGATGCAATTTTAAAGTGGGCAGTATGGTTTTTAGTTCGATTGTAGAATGCATTTGGCTCTCCCTAGCACAAGTGTGACTTACTGTAACATTTTAAAAGATCAGTTATTTTTCCTGCTTAATTTAGTGCACATATGAATCACACATAGGCTGACTAATCGCCTGCTCAAGATACTGCATGTGGATCACAAGATTGGAACAATCCATCTAAAGGACAGTAAGAACTTCAAAAGATATGTCACGAATATACATAACCTATTACAGCTACACTTGTTTGTTACATTTTAGAAGGAACTAGAATAACATATGGTATTATAAGGTGCTGTCTGTATTAAATTTAAAACACACTTGCTCCCTCTGCTTTCACATCAACCATGATAAAGCACGCTCAGGCAACAAAATCATTGTGAACTTTTCTGTTCTAAGGAAAGATTATCGTATTTTGCAGTGTATAATGAGCCCCCGTGTATAATGCTCATCCAAGTTTTTGGCCCAAACTTTCAGGGGGAAAAAAATATTTCTCGTTTTAATTTTTTAATTCAAATTTTTATTTGTTTACATTTAGGTATTTGTTTTTTGTATTATAAAGGAATTTTGGCATTTATTTTTAAACATATTATGGTACGAGAAATTTTATGTAACAAATAATTACAAAACATGAGAACAGATAAAAGGCACAAGAAATTTTATGTACCAGTAACAAATTTACAATATTTACACATCACAGAAGGCCAAGAACTCTTGTCGTTGCAAGTTCCTCGTAAGTTCAACAAAACTGATTATCATATTATCATATTCCAGGGTATTATTTTGCATACGGATATCATTATTGATTTCTAGAGTTACACTTTAAACTCATAAACATAAATAAAAGAATGAAAAACATTTATATAGCTAAGGAATTAGTACTACCCATGTATAATGTGCCTCCTTATTTTTCCCTCACAAATTTGGGCAAAAAAAGTGCACACTGTACTTGGCAAAATACAGTATCATATTCAATGTGACCTGCATCAGTCCAGAAGGTAGGTCTCCTGCTGCTGTCTTCATGAGCATCATCACGGCCAAGGGCAGGACAGTCCTGAGATCCGACACTGGGCATTTAACTAGTATTTACTGCACACCTTGCCCCAGGCTCTATGCAAAGTGCCTTCTATATAGTAGGTGTCTCTTTTAAACCACTTTTCCTCTCTAGGCTCAATCACAATCAGTGAGCAAAACTAAATGAATTTTTATAAGTATTCATCGAGCACCTATAGTTAGGGTCTGGGAGAGCAAATGAACTTGTCTATCTTGCTCATTTTTGTATCCTAAGAATGTCTGGCACATAACGGAACAAAAAGGCCAGGTGGTCTCACCTTCAAAAGGTCTCAAATCTGTTCACTTCTCTTAATATGCCCGTCCACCAGCCTAGTCCAAGTCTCCCACTAACTGTCCTATAGACATTCTTGCTCCCTTCTCCCTCAAGGTTTCTCATCTTTGGCACTATTAACATTTAAGGCCGGATAACCCTTTGTCGTGGGGGCTGCCCTGTGCATCCTAGGATGTCCAGCAGCATCCCTGCCCTCCACCCCCCAGATGCCAGTACATAATAACCCTGGATGGGAGTCCCGTTGTTCCCAGGACAAACACCCACATCCTGAATGCCTATTCTACTAAGTGCTGGGAGCAGGGCACAGCCAACACACCAATCTCCTCTAGGTCCTCACTTCCTCCTGCTCCCCACCCTCCAGCCATGTGTTCACCTTCTCACAAGTACCCCAACTTCAAGACCTTCACGTGGTTTCCAGGGCCTGAACACTATTCACATCTGAGGCTGGATAATCTTTGCTGTGGGGGCTGTCCTGTGCATTGTGGATATTTAGCAGAATCTCTGGCCTCCATCCAATAAATGCCAGTAGCACCAATCCCACCCCACCCTCAGTCATGACAACCCAAAATGTCTCCAACCATTGCCAAGCGCCTCTTGGGGACAATTCTGACCCTTCAAAGCTGAGCTTAAACAGTATCAAGAAAGCTTCTCCTGACCCAGCCACCAGGCACATCGGGGTCTCACAGCTGGTCTCTCCCACAATTGTTAAGTAGCATTTAATGTCTGAATGGACCACCGGAGTATAAACTCCTTGTCTGCAGGAACCTGTCGGCTCTCTTCACTGCTCTATGCCCACGGGCCCCCCACAGTGCTCAAGAAAAAATGTACAAGTGAATTAATGATTCCTGCGCTCGGCTGTAGCACAGGGGTTCCAAGACAAGAAAGATACCATCTTTGCGCTCAGGATGCTGAGTACAAGAAATGGCAAATGCGTTTAATCTCCTGGGCAAGCTCAATGAACTGGTACCTGCATTGAGAAGCTGTGCAAATAGAAAGGCTTCTTCTAAGGCTCCAAAAATGCCAGATACCACAGTTCGAAGAGAAGTGTTGAACCAAGAACATGCAAAGTTTCCTGAGGAAGTCGCTGAACACTTGGTTTTTGGAAGCTGCTGGCATTCTGGGAATATGCTCCATCTCATCTAAAGGGAAGGGGTGGAAATCTCTTTCCCATAACCTCAAGCCCAGGAAAAGCACTCAGTGGGATGACCAGGAGAGCCCACTGCAGGTCTGTGCAGTTGGGTGGGTGCCACATCTGTTTCACACTGAGAAACAGGAAAGGCTGGCTGGCTAACTGCTCTGAGGACCAGTGAGAGGTGGCTGCCATGCTGGAATCAGCCCGCACTCCCCCACTCTGAGCTGCCAGGGCATGCTACCCCCAAACATGCCACCTTGGCATCAGGAATATTTCAAGCTGAAGGAACTGAGAAATAGCAGGCGCAGGAAGGATTTTCTGACCATCCCCTTTTATTAGAGGTGCCCTCTCTGTACCTAGAAGAAAGGAGTATCCTTCTCTCCGAAGACAGAGGGACGCTGAAAGGAATTCTGAGTGAGCAGGCCTGCATTTCCCCCAGCTCTCTATGCTTAGCTCATACCCTGTTTTGTCCTATCACAACTCTCCAATCTTCATCAAACCTGGCATTAAAAACTCAGGTTCAACATTTCTTTATGAAGGCTCCCACATCATGTAAAGCTTAGATGAAATAAATGTGTATGCTTTACTCCTGTTAATCTGTCTCTCACTACAGAGGCTTGCTGGCGAGGCAGCTGGAGATCGGGGAATCACAGATGTCTGGCCCAGGGTCTGAAACCTGACATCCCCCAGAAGAGGAGATGGCCAAGGAGCAAAGCCTGGGGAATCCAGCATTTCAGGCAGAAGGAACAGTGAGTGAGTGGGCAAGAAGAACAGGGAGGGTGGTCTTCGTAAAGATAGGAGGGAGAGTTCCCAAATGCATGGAGTGCCAGGTGCTGCAGAAAGGTCCGGGGAAGACTCTCCTCTCACATGCTAAATTTCATTAACAAGATCAACCAGTTAAGACCTCATGAGTAAGTCAAACCAAATACAGCTATCAAATTACCACATTAAAGATATATGTTGAATTGTTACTAAAAGATTTATGAGGGCACACTTGAGCTGGGTTTAACAAACTTCCGTATTAATACACCCACCCAAGAAAACAAGTTTCACAGATATAGAAATTTGCAAGATATTAAAAATGGAAACAACCTACTTTCACATACTCTATTAGAACAAAGCAAAGGGCTAACTAACAGCTATCACAGTCACAATGTCAACGTTAAGGCCAAGGACAGGAAATGGGTTTTGACTCAAGCCAGTGTCTAGGACATCTGTTGCTCTGGCCCTTCTCTGATAACAGCCTTGTGATCTCCCTCTGGGGAATCCCCTCTCGGATCATGTGGTTCATGAGACTGACAGCCCCGCTCACTACCCCAGCTCTGGGCATGGTCCAGGTGGTTAACAGCAAGGGCACTCATGACCTGGCTGGGCAGGCCACTCTGGGTCTAGCTGGCACTAGGAGGAAGAGAAGCTCTTTCTTTGCTGGGCTTACTAAAATGGTAGACCAGAAGCTGGAGTTGCTGGCAGCAATCTTTGCTCCCATGTAGGAAGAGACTGCCTGAGAACTAAACCTACGGAGGGGCAGAACAGCGACAAAACGACTCTTCTGATGAGATCATTTGAGCACTTTGACCCAAGCCTGCCAGAAGTTTTACCCTATATTTTTCAACTACACAAGTCAAAAAACTACCTTTTTTTCTTTTATTAAGCCAGTTCTGAGTTGGGACTCTGTTGCAACCAAGTGCTGCTAATACCAGCAGCAATTTTAAACCACTAATAACTCAAAAAGAAAAGGCTCCTGCCACCTTGCAAAAGTCTGTTTCGTCTAGGATGCTTCAACCCATAATTTTCTTCCCTCCTCTGATGTTCTAAGTGATTAGTGGGTACCGACTCAGGCATTCAATTACCTACTCCCTTGTACTGTTCCTCATGTTTATTTCATGGCCTCACCTCAACTAGACAAAGATGGTCAAGGGTGAGATATAATTCTTTGTATCTCCGATTGCACCTTCTACCTAGGTCAGCGTACAATCAGATGAATCATGTCTGAGAAAGAAAAGGTAGCTACAGGTGGTCTGCATCAAAACAGAAAACTCACCTTTATTGGAAATGAGCTTGAAGGGATGTTGGTTAAGATCATCCCAATTCATTCATTCATTTGGGTGCTAAGAATACAGCAGGGAATAAGACAAAGTCACTGCTTTGACAGTTAGCTGGGCTGTGTATCTCTCCCAACCCCACCCCCTGAAAGAGACCATTTAAAAAAGGCTCTGTGAGGTCACTGGCATTTTCTCTGCAGCACAAACTCCATTACATTCTAGTTCATGCTTTCTCATGTGAAGCACCCAATAAATGTATACTCACAGAACATTACAGCTAAAATGGGGGTCTTAGAAATCTAGTCTAGAAGTTTTAAAACATTATTTTTTTAAAGATTTTATTGGGGAATTGGGGGAGGGGAACAGACAAGTTGCTGTCCTTTTGCTCTTCAATCTAGTTGTGGAGGACGTCGCTTCACTGGCCCATGTTGGCATTATCATTGCGCTCTTCCCGGGTGAGGCAGATCAGTCGCGGGCTTCTGGATGGCCGCTCACAGCAGCTGCCAGCCACTCATGCTGGCTGCCAGTCACTCACAGTAGCTCATGGCAGTCCACTGCAAGCTACACCATCGCCAGCCACTCATAGCAGCCCTGCTCCAGATCGAGCTCTTGTTCACCATCTTAGCTGCAGAGGGCGCAGCATCACTGGCCCATGTGGGATCCGAACCGGGGCCCTGCTGCTCAGAGCTGGCGTCCCAAGCCAACTTTTAACCAACTGAGTCACTTGGCCGGCCCCAAAATATTATTTTTAACAACAAAAGCTTCCCCTACCCCCAAAAAGAAACGTATACAAAACAGGTACGAGTGGCTGCCCCAACCCAGTAGGCAGCTGGAATAACACAGTTTGGGAACCACTGAGCATCACAGTTTATAGTGGAGCTAGAACCGGGCCAGAGGCTGCCTCCCAACTCTCAGGCCAGGTCTCTTTCGACTTCACCTATTTGCTGCCTTCGGCAAAGAAAACACTCAAAATGTATCTGTTCAATGACTGAACTACTCAAATACAAACATGGCAACCAGTTTTTTTTCTTGAAATTGGGCCAGTACGAGAAACTAACTGGTCACCAAGACTGAACATAATGTGAGCTGGACCCAGTTTTCAATCTTCGTTTTCACTGAATAGCTCACTAAGCCAAAATGGCGGCAGAAAGCAGGTGAGCAAAGGGAGCAAGGAGACCCCGGGGAAAGTTACTGCCCACTTGGGGCAGATTCCGTCAGAATCTATCTGACTTCCTCACAGAAATTAATTTTTGGATATTAGTTTCCAAGCTTACTGCATGTAAGGAAGTGATATATTTTACTTACACACACACACACACCGCATGCACACAAATACACACACACACACACACCCAGCAGTGATCCACATTCTTCTATTTACAATCCTGAAATCCGGAAAGCTCTCAACAGTGAAAATCTTTTCGTTGTCTTATTTGGCAGCAAAACCTGACCTGACCTGAACTTATCTGGTGGCAAAACTTGGCCTAAGCTGACTTGAAGTTATTTATACTCTTCATTTTCTTCACTGAGAGCAATCAGTCATCTCTTCCACTGTAAAAGATGCTGATGTTTAATCATAGGGTAATTCAGTGGCTCCCAAAGTTTCAGATGAGAGATTGTGGATTTGTATATAAATAATGTATATCAATAATTCAACTAAGTAACGATGGCCCTGAAATTTTTACTTCAAAAGCTATGTTTTAAAGTCCAGACAATTATCAACCAACAGAGAACAAATATTTACATCAGGACTTTCTGAGGTAAAAAGAATCTGAAGAGCAGTCAATCTAGTGCCCTCATTTGTAGTTGAGAAAACTAGAGTCCCAGAGGCCACGTGACTTGCCCAAGGCAACTAGTTTACAACAGACAAGTTCTCACCCCAAGGCAATGCACTTCAGTGTACATTAGACCCCCACCCTGCCGGCCCTCCCTGTGGGTATGGGTTCAGCTCTGCTTGTGTGTGATCAGAGTTCCCAAGGGTTCTCCAGAAAATACTGGAGAACCAGTATTAAACTTAAGGGGAAATTTTTTAAAATGTATTTTTAAAATACATCCCTCCCTCATTTTTAAAAATGTGTTTTAAAATACGTTTCCCTCTTCTGTCTCGAAACTCGGATGAGTGTACAAATTGTTTACCAAAAAGTAGCAGCCAATGATAAATAATAGGCCTTTTATCCATTACAATTACTGAAGTTATGAACAACTTGGTAATATCAACTGATATTACCATTATGATGAGAATATTCTATTTCAAGAGTTTATTTCAAAATAAGGATTAAAGACATAAAACAGCTGATGATGATGATAATAGTAGCAGCAGTTACTACCATTTAATGAGAGTGTTGCATGCCAGGAACTGTGTGTATTACTTTATTTTATTTATTTTTTATTTTTTATTTATTATTTTATTTTATTTTAAAGATTTTATTGGGGAATTGGGGAAGGGGACCAGCCAAAGTTGTTGTTCTCCAGTCTTCGTTGTGGAGGGTGCCAATCGCCATCTGGCTTCCAGTCAGCAGCTCATGGCCTCTAAGTTCAAGGTGCAAGTTCAGTCTTAGTTGTGGGTGGGCGTAGCCACCATCCTATGCAGGAGTCAAACCCAGCAACCTTGTTGTTAAGAGCGCACGCCCTATCCACTGAGCCATCCAGGCGGTAGCTCAGCTCAAGGTGCCAAGTTCAGTCTTAGTTGCGAGTGGGCATAGCCCACCAATGAACAGGCAATCTTGTTATTACACCAGCTGAGTCATTGGCAGCTCAGCAACAGCTCAGCTTGGGCGCAGCATCACTGGCCCATGTGGGAATCGAACCGGTGGCCCTGATGTTCAGAGCTCGCGCTCTTAAGCCAACTCTTAACCAACTGAGCCACTTGGTCGGCCCTGTGTGTATTACTTTATATACAGATCTTATTTAGTCCTCACTATCAAACCTGCAAGGAAGGTATTCTTGCCTCTCTTTTAAAGATGAGGATGCTGTGGTTCAGAGAGGTTAAGTATCCTTTCCAAGATCAGACAAGGGACAACCTGGGCTATTTGACAGATCATAAAGAGATGTGCTTAAAAGTACATCTCTGGGGCCGGCCTAGTGGCGCATTAGTTAAGAGCTGGCTTGGGACGCCAGCTCTGAGCAGCAGGGCCCCGGTTCGGATCCCACATGAGGGCCAGTGATGCTGCGCTCTCTACAGCTAAGATGGTGAACAACAGCTCGACCTGGAGCTGAGCTGCTGTGAGTCGCCGGCAAAAGTGTAGGCTGCAGCCCCTGCTGCAGTGGGCTGCCATAAGCTATCATGAGTGGCCGGCAGCCAGCGTGAGCGGCCAGCAGCCAGCGTGAGCTGCCAAGAGCCGCTGTGAGAGGCCGTCCAGAGGCCAGCAACCGATCTGCCTCATCCGGGAAGAGCGCAATGAAATACCAACATGGGCCAGTGAAGCGACAACTGGCCCTCTACAACTAGACTGAAGAACAAAAAGGACAGCAACTTGTCTATTCCCCTGCCCTCGATTCACTAGCACTGTTCCCCTCCCCCAATTCCCAAATAATACCTTTAAAAAAAAAAAGTACATCTCTGGGGCCACATACTGCCTTGGTTGGAAGTCCAGCTGTGCCAGGAACTGGCTAAATTAACTTGTGCAAGTGCCTCAGTTTTCTCACCCGTAAAATGGGTATAATAATAGTACCTATCTCACAGGGGTGATGCGAGGATTAAATGAGTTAATGTAAATAAAGCAGTTAAAAGACTGTCTGGCACCTGGTACACCCTATGTATTAGATGTTATAATGATCATGAATACTGGTTGGCATCAGCATTGAAACCCGGATCTGCCTAATCTGGCGGTTCTTCTTTCCCCTGAACAAAATAAATGAACAAACAAAACAGAAACAGACTCATAAACACAGAGAACAAACTGATGGTTGCCAGATGGGAGGAGGTTGGAGGACTGGGTGAAAAAGGTGAAGGGATTAAAAAGTACATATTGGTAGTTACAAAACAGTCGTGAGGATGTAAAGTACAGCATGGGGAATATAGTCAATAATGTGTAATAACTATGAGTAGTGTACAGTGGGTACTAGACTCATCACTTCGTAAATTATATAAATATCTAACCACTATGCTGTACACCTGAAACTAATATAAAATAATATTGAATGTCAACTATAATTGAAAAATTTTTTTTAAAGTTTTTCTTTTGGTCAACAATAAACAACCAGATGTTGAATACATAAAATGAAAAAGTCTAACAACTGATTCCTTTAAGTTACCTTCACACTGCAAGGGTGTTAATAAACAGCTAATTTAAATTACTCAGGGCCAAAACAACTGTATCAGCAATAAGACTTACCTATGCATCGATTCAGTCACTAGATTAAGTTGCAACACACAAAACAAAGATAGAACAGCAGGTGGTATATTAGTGACATATTCCACACTTACAAGGACAGGGCATTTTCTCACCTTACTTATTAAATTTATTTTTATCAGCCCCTAGACCAAGAACTACTAAAAGTGTACACCTGGAAATCATGCCATATCATTCATTCACTTATTAAACAAACATTTAGACTGCATACTGTGGCAGTACTTGGCACAGTATTGCTTGGGCCAGGGTTACAGTAGTTAAACAGACAGTACTCTTCATTATGGAGCTGACAATCCTGCATGGGTCCAGGCTTCAAGCAAATGTATACTGTGGCATTTCCAAAAACCATTCAGTTCATTTTAAAACCTTTTGCAACCTCGTATACATACACACACACACACATACACAAGGAGGCAGATTTCTGACTTGAAAATACAACTTTTCTCCCAGTTGCTTTCTGTTTTAAAAAGCAGGGTACTCTAAAATCACATGCATGTGGTACTCTTCCAGTTCTAACCTACTCACCGTCACTGCACACTTATTTATGATAAGGAATACCGTATTAGAGGGTCAGTAATTAAATAACTATCCAACCTAAACCAAAGGGCTGTTTCATTGAAGGCTATGTTTAAAGTGTATATCCAGAGGGATACAAAATCTATGAAACCCGGGGATTTCCACCTCCTAAGCCTGCGGTTTGGACCCTCTGAGGAATGTATAGTCTGACAGAACTACTTCTTTATTGCACATTAACTAAGAGCAGATCAAGAAAGGCCAGGCAAGTGTGATCTGGAGTCTAAATTATTAGCCTATCCTATGACCCCAATGGCTTGCGCTGGCTCCCGAGAGGTCAGGGTGCTGGAGTCCAAGTTCATTCCGGTGTCCCGGTCACACGAAGGGGCCCTAGCCGCAGGTGATCCCTCGGGGTAGGGAAAAGTGTTTGGAGCTACCAAGAGATTTCTCACATCAGTGTGTGCACATCTTCCAGTAGGGCCAACTGAAGATGTACAGCTGTTCCAAATGACAGAGCAAAAAATGCACAAAGTCCCCTCGCCCAAGTAAGTCCTTTAAATTTGGGGGCAGCACACTCTCCCCACCGCAAATTCACAGGCAAAGAAAACACACGCCCCTTGGACAAAGTTTCGAGATCAGGGAAGAAACTAGATTAAGATCAAGTGCCTTTGTCAAAGGTGAACAGATTAGAAGGGTGACACCCCCGGAGAGAAAACGGTGCAGGAAGGGCAAGGAATGAGGATATGGAAGGAGAATTTAGGAGTGAGAAAAGACACCAACTCTTGGTCGTGGGAGGGGGCTTCGTGAAAGATTCCTGAGGGACAACGTCAGATGACTCGGGGACTCTGCAGAAAACACCTGGAAGGACTGGGAATCAGCGCCTATCCCCACAAACCGCCGGGAGGACGAGAGAGCTCAACCCCAGACGCTGAAGCCCGAGCCTGGGGACGAGATCGGAGCTCTCCGCGCCTCCGGGCAAAGGGCAGGCTCTGGGACTTGTCCCCAGAGCGACAGGGAGGATGGGGAAGCAAATGTCCAGCGCGCCAGGGATCGGGGTGCCCCGGGGCTCCGCGGGGGCAGGGGCGCCGCGAGATCGCGCGGGGTCAAGGCCCGGGCTCCCGCGCCTCTACTCACCTCTCCGAACTGGAAGGCAGAGACGATGGTGACAACGACGCCCACGAAACAGACGTAGAGCCCATACCTGTGGGACAGGCAGGTATAGGTCTGTCTCTGTAGGAGCTTGAGCAGCATCACCCCGGCCGCCGCCACGCCACGCCTGGAGGAGCCAGAGCCGGAGCCGCCGCCTCAACGAGCCGCCATTCAGCGGCCACAATCGGGCCGCCGCGCTCAGGTCACAGCCTCCGGCAGCCGCGCATTGCCGCTCCGGGGACCGACAGCCGCTGGGCTCCGCGCCGCGGCCGCCGCTTCCGGGAGCCGGGAACCCACGCCCTCCGCGCAGCGGAGGCGGACCCGCGGCCCGCAAGGCGGCCGTCGCCACCCGGGTCTGGCCCGGCGAGAGACTGCGGCGGCTGGGCTGCCAGCGCCACCTGGAGGGCGGAGGGGTGGAGGGCAGGCGAGCGTCCTCCCGGTCTGCGCGTGCGCGGTGGCTCTCCCGTCTGAGCTGCGGACCTGGGAGACGCTTTGGGCCGATCCCTGCAAGGTCTCTGTGCCACAGACGGCACTATAATGCCATGAATACTTTTGTGCACAAACTCCTTTCTTCATTTACAATACTTGGGAAATTATGGTTTTTCACAGGGTTGAGAGGAGATGCTTTATGGGACTTCCTTCCCCTCTGGCTCTCTAACCACATTGCTTGAAAGTGGAAACTTTTGGGCTAAATGTGCCAAAACCAAAATTCACTCATTCATTTATTAATTAACTATTTAGTGTCCAGTGCCTGACATAGTGCTCGGTGTCTGTTTTTTAGAAATGAGCTAAAGTTGGCCACTGTTCCCAGAGAGTCTAGTTGGGAAGATAAACACGTAAACTGCTAAGTACAAAAACGTTGTGTTAGAAATCGTGTGATGTGTGTGTGGGGGTGGGAGGGTGGAGGTGCACGGTGGTAAGGGTGGTCACCTATGCAGGGGTGATCAGTTATTTCCACTTTAGCTCCAGGTAATTTCTAAAAGGGCCTACCCTCGACACCTCTTATTTGGGAAAGAGGTTTGTTTGTTTTCACTAAATATACCCTAGTTAATATGATTTTTCTCTTGAATCTAGTCAGGGAAACAATACACTTACCCAGTGTTGCTGTCATTTATAGCATTTTTATTTTTATTT
>NW_017731518.1:2549979-2556078 GCF_001890085.2 Hipposideros armiger | reverse complement strand
GTCTTTCTTTAGGAGAAGCTGATATACATGTTATACATACATGACAAAAATTATGACAGTTGTACAAGACACCTACACAGCTCCAAGGTCTTTTCAAGCATGGTAATAGATATAAAACCATCTGCCTTTCAATAGGATTCAGGACTCTCTTAGGATGCTTGTTTCCACAATAATGATGGCCAACATTTACGTAGGATCTACTGTGGCCGGGGTTCATCTAATCCTCAGATCAATCTTATGATGTAGATAGCATTATTATCCCCATTCTATAGATGAAGAAACTGAGGTACAAAGAGGTTAGATAAACTGTCTAATATCACACAACCAGTAAATGACAAAATTGAGATTTGAACCTGATACTTAGGCTCTAAACAAGACTGGGACTGGGGGCAGAGAGGGGGTGAGTCCTGCAAATGCAAGGCCAGATTCTGTCTTTTTTTTTTAATGTTGATAGTTCTTTGTGGATATTTCACATTCATTTTGATCTCTTTAAATAATGCACTAAAATATTCCTCTTGTTCAGTGAGTTTTGGTCTTTCCCTTAAATATTGCACCCAACGCAAGTGCCTCTCTTCTCTAGTCCTGAACCCTAGTTCTGGCCCCGCCCTAGAGCCTATGTTTCTAAGAAGGTCAGCTTTGTTGTAGTGCAATTTACCCTTTTTTTTTTCTATCTCTTTATGCTCCAACTAGAGAGCCTCAAGGACATCAGGAGTATTGTAGAAGATCTTGTAGAGAGCTGATTTTTGCTCACTCTCTCTTTCTCTCCTGAGCCATATGGTTGAGCTTGAGTAAAATACATGTGGGTATAATTTGATACATCTGTATAGCTACCTTACAGAGACAGTAGGAAAGTTAACACATTGAGGACGGGGCATTGTAATATATAGATGCAAATCTGCTTAAATAAAATAATTCATGAAAGCACTCAGGTCCTGGGACATTTTAAGTGTTGGAAAAGTCAAGAAAAGAATAAATACAGCATTTGACTTTTTCTATAAGCCCTGAGGCTTTTCACAAGGAGAATGAACTGATTAAATATGCATTTCAAGAAGCTTAATTTAGCAATATGAAATCTGTATAAATTATTTTAAACTATCAGTATCTGAACAATGGAAAAAATGCACAGTAGCATCTCATTTATCTGGGCATCTTTTACATGGCAACCTAAAAGAACCAGAAAAACCAAGACAAAAACAGACTGTCAGAAACACATTGAAACCATGAGTTTTGCTTTTAGGAGAACCCCTCAGTTCCTCAAAATCTGATAAATATAATTCTGAGAAACTCTGCTATCTGGCTTCGCAGTCCATAGCAGATTAGAAAAGAAAAAAAAATTAGGAGCTTTCTTTCCCATTCCTCCAAGCAAGAAGTAATTATGATGATCTTGAGAAAGTGAGACCAAAAAAAAACAAACAAACAAAAAAACAACTTTTTTTTTTTTTTTGAGAAGTCAAACTGATTCAAAAAGTATAACTGTTCTGGGGTCAATCGTATAGAGGCAAAAACAAAGAGATACATCGGAGGCACCAGTATCTCCCAGTGCAATAGGATAATGGGTCACGTACTGGTGATCCCAATCTTTGAGAAAAATTCAAGCGATATTTAGTGTTTATTTATCATTTATCAAGGAACACTCTGTGCTGGGCATTTTACCAGGCACTGAAGCTACCTAATAGTGACCTAGATACCTAGAGGGATGACCTTGGAAGACACAGTTCCTGCTTTCCTAGAATTTACACTTTCGAAGGACAAGTAAGTATTGAGTTAGTATTGTGAAGGGATCTAACCTAGCCTGGGAAATCAGGGAAGTCTTCCTGGAGTAGGTGATGCTGAAGCCCAGACTAAACATGGAGGGGTGGGGGTGGGGAGGAATGTGTATTCTAGGCAGGGTTGCTATGCTGAAGACTCTGATCTAAGGCAAGAGGGGCTGCAAGTGCAGTAAGATGGAGCTACAGAGGTTGGCAGGGCCTTGAAGGCTATATTAAGAATGAAGGAATTAATCCTAAAGATAATGAAGAATTTTAATAAAAACCAAAAAGTTTTTTGACATGATCAGATAGGAATTTTAAGAATCATCATAACTGTGGTGTGGAAAATGTATTGGAGGGGACCCCAGGGGTTGAAGGGAAACTGGTAGGAATATAGTTGCCAGATAAAATTCTGAACATCTAGTTAAATTTGAATTTCAAATAATTTGTTTTTAGTATCAGTATATCCCATTCAATATTTGGGGCTTATACTAAACTTTATTATTTATCTGAAATTCAAATTTAACTGGGCACCCTGTAATTTTATTTGCTAACTCTGGCACCCTATATGGGATGCTACTGGAGAGGCCAGGCAAGAGCTGAATGTGGCTTTGAGGACGGTCAGAACAATGACAAGGGAAAGACCCTAGGTGTATTTAGTAAACTGAACTGCCAGAACTTGCTGATGGATCACACGTGGTAGGGGAAGGGTGTCAGTCGTGACTTACAATTTTGGCATGGACAGCTAAGTGGATGAAAGTGCTGATTCTCTAGATGGGGGACATGAGAGAAGGAAACAGTCATACAACACATATTTTAGATGTATTTCCAAACTGGAATAATTACTGATATAGGAAAAATTGAGGCATTAATATCTTAGGCTCTAGTGAACTATGAAGTTTACAGAAATGAATTCCCTTAGTCCCAAGATTATATATATATTATATATTATATATATATATATATAATATATTATATATATATAATATATATATGTATATATTTTAAGATTTTATTGGGGAACTGGGGAAAGGGAACAGTGTTGGGGAATTGGGGAGGGGAACAGCCAAGTTGTTGTCCTTCAATCTTAGTTGTGGAGATCGCAGCTAGCTCAGCTCCAAGTCCAGTCGCCATCCAGCCGCCTTTTGGCAGCTTGTGGCCACTCAGCTCAAGGTGCTGTGTTCAATCTAAGTTGTGGGTGGGCGTAGCCCACCATCCCATGCGGGAGTCCAACCTTGTTGCTAAGAGCGCACGCTCTAACCACTGAGCCATCCTGCCACCAGTTGGCAGCTCAGCTCAGTCACAGTTCACTGGTCCATGTGGGAATCGAACCGGCGACCCTGTTGCTCAGAGCTTGCGCTCTTAGCCAACTGAACCACTCGGCCGGCCCCCATACTATATTCTTATTATACACTAACTCATTATACGTATTATTATTGGCTAACTTTTCCAATTTTCTAGCTACAAGATGCATAACAAAAATCAAGAAAAGTATTTTTTCTTTTCAATATTCTCTTTCCCTAATAGTATTTTTTCTAACATTCAGATACAAACTTCAAACATAAGAAAAGCCTCTTTGATTAAAAAAGGTTAATCTTTTACTAGGGCATAAAAAAGAGTAATTTAAACATAAGTCACACATGATAAATTTATGGCCTACAGATAAGTTTTATTTGACCAGCCAATTTTTAAAACTATTTTAAAATTGTGAGATTTCACTGACAAAGCCTAATTCTAATTTCTAGCTTCTTCTTAATAAATGGAAAAATCTGAACATGCTAGGGCCACATTTCCACAAGGCAACAATTAGCTGTGGCTAAGTAGGGACTGCCTGCCCGCCTTGTAGGACACGTGCTCACCATGACACATTTCACTGCATTTCATCTCCCCAACCTTGAGGCTTTGGGTCAGTTGACATTTATCAGAGTGCTTGCACTGTAATTTACTGTACAGGTGAGAAGTATTTCTTTGTACACACACTTTTATCAAAATGGTAAAAGGAAGGCAGAGAGAGTCACATGATTCAAGTAAAAAGATTTGGCGTGTGTGTAGAAATGAAAATATTCTTGTGTGTATTTGTGACACCCAGCCTGAGTCACCCAATAATATTACCTGGCTCAATGATACTACCTGCCCGGTACTGGAGTATGTGATACTCTAATTAAAGCAACAGCCAGACTGTTGACTAACAGTTTGGATTTTGCTGAGATTAAATCCGAGGCAAGATTAGTTAAGCAAACTTTATTCTTTCCTCCCCCGACCCCGCTGCACTTCTAAGTTCCTTGCTCCCAGAGGATAAATCCTGGGATGGGCAGAATTTATCAAAATCGGGTAGAACCCTATAACAGATCCTCAGAAATATTAATGGCCCACTTGAGACAAAGAGTTACACTGCAGTGTGTCTGCAGGGCCTTCACGTAGAAGAAGAGGTTTGGACAGTACCGCCTAACAAAATAAAACCAGAGGGCTTACATCTCAAGGAGTTTGCAATGACTATATTTCATTTCAAGGCACACTTCATTCTTTCAGTGTTGTATTAACACGCCTGGTCTGTCTTGCCACCTCTCACTCCAGAAGATGGGGAATGTACCCAGCTGATGATGTGGAGAGGGACTGAGCTGGTCCACCAAAGATAGGAGTTCTGATGCTCTACCTGCTTAGTATGGTCCAGGGCCTAGAAAGCCTGTCTCACTTGGGGATGCCTTTCAGGCTGCCCACTCGCAGAGGTAAAACAACCGTCTCCAGTTAATTTTATCAGTGCTAAAGCCGATGCTTTGATCTCCGTCTGGCTGTACCTTGCATGGCTTTCTTGAATGATTCAAAACTCAGAAGACAAGGGCCCTAAAACATCAACCATCATAGGGCCTCCTTTTGCTCAGCCTTGGTGAAAAACGAACCCAAGTAAACAGTCCTGTGCAAAGAAGAACCTCTTGCCCAAGCCTACAAAATATACAGGTTGTATATACAGCTTGTGTCCTTGGAAGGTCTTCCCTTGAGTTAATAAGAAAATGGAACCTAAACAAAAAGCTGTAACTAGCAGATGAAGCAACGTTGAAATAACTCCGGGTAAATCTGTATTTAGTTGAGTCCTTGCTTTATTCAAGGTAAAAAGATAAAAGGTTCACACCATGAAATGCTTTTACTTTTAAGCTTTAGGCTTGAAAAATGTACTTGTTGCTAAGAAATGTATTTTGATTTTGTCTCTCCCTCTTTTCAGGATACATAGTGTGTGTTCATAAAACACGAGCCTGTTACGAGTGACTTCAACCCCTTCTTTTTTTATTCTGAAAAACAAAGCCAGGACATCTTTTAATGTTTTTGAAAAATAGTAAATAAAACAAAATTATTAAGCAATTTAATTGCTTCTGATAGAATGCCAAGAGCCAAAACATAACATGTCCCATGGTTTATTTTTCTTTGTGATTTCAAATAGATCATGGATATATATAAACAAATATATGCAATTTTCACATAAGCATGACCATATTTTATTCTATTTACTTAATATTTATTTGTGGGGTTTTTTGTGTGCCTCATCCACAGAATATAGGCATCGTAAAGGCAGGAGACTTGCCCATCTTATCATATTCATAACTTATTCATATCCCCATCCTTAGTATTGTGCCTTGCCTAGAGTGGCCAACTGATAAAAATGTATTATATAAATGAATGTATTTTGTACTCATAAAAGTACCAAGTATAGATAGAGTTGGCAACGATTAAGGTTTTGACGAATTGAACTACAATGTGTTATTAAAGGAAACTAGAATGATAGGGAGAACAACTCTTAATTTTGAGGTAGACCTCACTTTGAAAGCTCTCTGGACCTGGACCAAATATTTTGGTACAGGGGATTTCCAGAAATGTACTCAAGTCGTCCAGGTTTTAAAATCTTTGTTATGTTTATGGTCATTTACTCTGTTTCATTTTGTGTATTACTCCTTTGTATTTTCTCAATTTTTTCTAAATAATTTTTTCACTTACCCTTTGGCTCATTCTGCCTATTTTTTCTGTGGGTTTCTATTTCATTGATTTGTGCCTTTATCTTTATAATTTCCTCTTATTCTCTGAATTTGCTCTGTTGCTCTTGAACTAAATTTAATTGAGCTAAATTTAATACTTAGCTCAGTTTGCTGTCTTTATTGTTTCTTGTAAATGTTTCAAAACTATAAATTTCTTTCTAAATGCTAATTTTATTGCATCCCATAAATGTTGGCATGGGATGCAGGTGCACATTGCAAGTTCAGGCTCGCTAGGGGTGCCAATCCTGGGCACACAGTGTCCACATCCGGGGAACTGCAGCAAGGTGGTTCCAGGCCTAGGCCAGGGTGGTAACTGTGCTCCCTGGGCG
>NW_017731518.1:2542037-2543459 GCF_001890085.2 Hipposideros armiger | reverse complement strand
TATTTAGCATTAACCATCTCATGGGGTTGAACAGGATTGACTGTTAAGATCTTCTATAAGTGTGAGATTCCATGGTTTTATTGCATCATGATTTTATTGAAATTCTCAAGTGTGTCCTTGTCTTGTGAACAAGGCTACAAGCATTTTTAGGGCAGAGTCTGTTCCTCAAGCTTCTTCAAATCTTCTCTGTGCCCATCAGTGTTTTATTAGGTAAGGGACTTAGTAAATGTTTGTAAAATAAATAAATGAATGACTCAGACAGGAGCCTAAAACTTGCCTGGGCCCCTTGTCCAAATTACAGATTTTCACAACAAATAGTCAACATATCTCACCACTAAGTGGCAGCATCCACAATGATAATTTCCAGAGATAGCCCAACTCCAGCAACCACATCACTGAGGCTTTAATCATCCTAGTGACAAGAATATAAACTATGCTGTACACCTGAAACTAATATGATATTGAATGTCAACTGTAATTGGAAATTTTTAAAAGTGGGGGGTAAGGTGTAAGGGACTATGCAGTTCCAATTTCCAGGTATAACACAAATAAATCTTGGAGATGTAATATACAGCATAGGGCATATTCAATCATATTGTGATAGCGTGGTATGGTGTCAGATGGTTGCTGGACTTATCTTGGTGATCACTTCTTTAGGTATATAAATGTTGAATAACTATGGTGTACCCCTGAAACTAATATAATATTGTATGTTAGTTATATTGTAATAAAAATATTTTTTAAATTAAAAAAACAAGAATATGATAAGAACAGAAACTGTTAATCGAACTATTCTTTTATAGGTGAAAAAGTACCAATGAATTACTTTCTGTGCAGATAATTTCTAGTAAATATGGTTGAAAACCAAAAGTGTCTGTCTGCTTAGCAAATATTTACTTTCATGCATTATTTCTATGAATTTTAATTTATTTTGTTTTTAACTGAAGTTTATTTTAGTTTTCTTATGAAAATATTCTATTCAGAATAGACCAAAGAAGAAAAAATTCTTTATAGCCCTCTTTTTTCTCTAAAGGTTTTCACCTTACTTTTTTCTTTTGCAAATTGACCTTTAAATTATTTTGTCCCAGAACAATCCACACTCATAAAAAATGAAAACAATAAAAATGTATAAAGTAGACTTCCTTCCCTCCAAGGCCCTACTTCCACTCCCAAGCGGTAACCATTGTTCGCATGATGAATATTCTTCCAGACAATTGTTTTTTTTTGCAGATTTAATTGTTTAAAAATAAAGTTTCAAGCATTTTTTAAAATTAAAAATGCAATGCAAATATTTCCTCCCCCCACACCCTTCTTAAATGAAACTGCAGAGAAGTAATCATTGTTATCAGTTTTGTATGAATTTGGGTCTCAACACTTAGGGACTGGGAAATGTGTGAGCGCATTTGTGGTTGCCACAAGGGT
>NW_017731518.1:2510586-2540106 GCF_001890085.2 Hipposideros armiger | reverse complement strand
GAACTAGAGAATGGTGGAATTAGGGGTTAGAGTCATCAGGAAGGGCGTCCTGAGAGGTGACTTTTAGGCACAGATGTCAATGAGGTGAGGGGGAGCCCTGTGAAAATCTGGGGAAAGACCATTTTAGGCAGTAGGTGTAAAGGCCCTGAGGTGGAAATTGGTGAATCCGAGAAACCTCACTGATGTTTTAATTTGCATTTCTATAATTACTATTGAGATGGAGCAACTTTTCACCCCTCTGCCTCCTAGTCTATAAAATGCATGAGTTTAGCAGTTTCATAAACTTTGAAGCTCAATCTCAGCACTATTATTTTGTCATGGATAATTCTTTGCTGTGAGTGACGGATACCCTGTACATTGTAGAATGTTTAGCAATATTCCTAACCTCTATTCATTAGATGCCAGTAGCAACTTCCCACCCAAAGTTGTAACTACCAAAAATGAGACCAGACATTGCCAAGTGTCCCCTGGGGCCAAAATCACACCAGATTAAGAACTACTGACTTAATCCAAGATCATAAATATTTTTCTCCTATACTACTAGATTTTTTTTTTTTTTAGTTTTAGCTCTTATATTTAAGTCTATGATCGATGCTGAGTTAGTTTTTGTATATGGTGAGAACCAGAGTGCTGCTTTTTTTTTGTATATGATTCCAACATGGGTTGCAGAAAAGACTTTCTTTCTCTCACTGAATTATTTGACACCTTTTCAAAAATCAACTGACCTTTTATTTGTGGATCTATTTCTGGATTACCTTCTGTTCCATTAAACTATATGTCATTTCTGACTTTTATATCACACTGCCTTCATTACTGTAGCTTTATCAAAAATCTTATTAGATAATGTGAGTCTTCCAACTTTACTTTCTCTTTAACAATGTTTTGGCTATTTAAATCCTTTGCTTTTCCATAAACTTTAAGTATTGGCTTGTCTATAAAAAACACCACTGGAATTTTGGTTGAGATTACATTATATCCTTAGGTCAGCTTGGAGAGAATCACACCCTCACATTAACGAATCTTTCAATTCATGAACATGATCTATTTCTTCATTTATACAGACTTTTATTGTTTTGAGTTCTATACATGTTTTATAATATCAATCCTTTCTATTTTTTTGGGGGGGGGTGGGGAGGAATCTCAAATCTTCTCTTTTTTCTATAATAACTATTCTTCCTGATGAAGATTGATACATAGTAAGCATTCAAAAAAATACATGTAAGAATGATGCTTGAGATTTCTAGACAACAAGGTTTAGGGTGGTATACGTAACCTCAACTAATCAATTAATTACTGAAACTTTTACTTTTCATTAAGCATTCTACTGGACCTACAAGGAGGACATAGAGAATAGTCTGTGCAATCAATCAGTGCAGATTTAATATCTGATTTCCTCTTATTATCCCCAAGCCTCAGTTTCCTCATCTGTCAAATGGGTATAATAATAACCTGTCTTATAAGGCTCCTGTGAAGATTAAATGAGATAATTCACATAAAGATCATAGAGTTATGAGGTTAAAATTTTAAATATCACAACCTACAGTTGTACGCCCCTAGCGTTTATTTATAATTGATCCAAACATCCTCACTAACCTCCACCGCACTTTGTTAGAGAAGGGAAGCAATAAGTGGGATACCACAAAGTTAAACTTGCCAAATGAAGGCATTTTAGCCTTTGCTGGTTAAAACTGTCTCTGACTGGGTAAATATTCAATAATCTAATCTCTAACTTCACATCATAGCTGTTTCGTTCTCCTTCCTTCTCTTACTTTTGTGGAAGAGAAAAAATTTTTCCTCCTACTCTCTTAAAGTTCTTCTGGCTAGACTAATAATCAAATTAACATGAGATACAGTAAAAGGAGAAAATGATTAAGTTTATTACATATGTACATATGGGGGTTCCATAACACTATGGAGGACCGATTGGGTAGTTAAGTCTTCTATGTCATCTTGAGCTAAGGAAGGGGTATTGTCATTTGGGACTTCAAAGAGCAGGAAGGCGATGCGCATGGAGATGGAAAAGCCAATGGTTGGTAAATAAATGTTTGAGGGACCATCTTTAACAGTGGCATACACAGAGAACTTTGATCAGACCTTGCTAGGCTCCTCCCTAACACTAGTTCATATTAATATGATCATAGCTCCTTTCCTAGAGCAGGCCCTCTATCTAAATTCTTTTAGGTAGTTAGGGGTGGGAACAGAAACATCTAAAATGGAGTCACCAATGTCAAGGGGCCCTAAAATGGAGTTGGGTGTACATTAGGGAAGACTTACATGTGTCTACACCCAGACAAGACGTGAGCCTTTGAAATGCTTTTGTGCTTGCTGCAAAGCCACATCTGGATCTCACTTCCCTGTTTCCATGCCAGTGCCTACCTCAGAGCCTTGCCACTTGGACCTGACCATTCCTTTTCAGTCTAGCCGTGTTAGATAGCCAACAGGAAAAGTTTCAAATCAATGTGTGTGATTTGCATCCTTTTCCTTATAATCCCTGCCTTTCTTTGTCTTCTCTGGAACACATCTCAAGTTTCCTCCTGCATCTGTGAATCCTGGATTTGAATCCATAAAGACCCCAAATAAATTTTTGTTTTACTTTGCAGCCTCAGTTCTTTCTTAGTCGGGGGAAGGTTAAAGGTTCTTCCTGAGTCTTTTGTCTCTTAAAACTAACCAGCTTAAAGTAGTCAATATTCCAGAAGGCATATTTTAGGGTGGCAAACTGTTTTCCCTCACTTTTCAAGGTGGGGGAAGCTATGCACTCTCTTGTTAGGAAGAGACAGACCTTGTGTCCATAAGTGGATCTTAGTGTAGGCTTTGAAACACTTGTGGGCCTTGTGGGTCCCTGCTCAACTTAGTATTGATATCCCAGGCATGGCTGCCACTGGGGACACTGGAAACATTTGCTCCTGAAATGTGCACATGGGCCAGTGAGCTGCGCCCTCGGCAACTAGATTGAAACAACGATGTCACTTGGTGTTGATGGGTTCTGGAAAAACACACTGTTCCCCAGTTAAAAAAACAAAACAAAACAAACAAACAAGAAAACCAAGGCAGGCCAAAGCCCCCTTTGTATTTGGTTTATTTCATCATTGCAAACTGTAGTTTTCCCCTTTTCAAATTCACCCCTTGAATTTCAACAGCTGTGTGCAAAGCAAGGCTCTTGGCCTCTAATCTCTTCCCCACATCTTCCATACCCTGTACCACTAGACCATAGGAAGGCTTCCCAATGGGTAGATTTCCCTTTTAGAAAGTCTTCTTTTTGAAGGATACCAGAATATGCCACCCCAAAATATGCCTTTTTGGCATCTGGATTGTTCTGAGCTAAAGGCCATTGAGAACCAGCAGATGCAGGAAAAGCTTTAAAAATAGGGCAGGCGCAAGTTTTCTTTTTGTAAAGGAAATTTACACTTACAAAGGAATTTTCCATTTGTAAAAGGTGACTCCCTCTCCCTAGCAGGAAGAGGCAGATTCTTAACAATTCTTAACAACAAGAAAGCTTTCACTTAAATCTATATAAAAACCCTTATTTATCATCCTTTTCCTAATCACCTTCCCATAGCTTGCCTTCTTCCTCCCCTCCTACAGCCCAGAAGGTCAAATCCCTCTTTCCTTTGTTTAGCCTAAGATGGTATATAAGCCCAAATTCAAAGTACCACTTTGGGTTTCTCATCAGTGAATGCTCCCTTGTGTGTGTGTGNGGGTGCCAATCCTGGGCACACAGTGTCCACATCCGGGGAACTGCAGCAAGGTGGTTCCAGGCCTAGGCCAGGGTGGTAACTGTGCTCCCTGGGCGTGCATGAGTGGGGCAGAGCACCACTGATGTCCTCACTTACTGGTACACTAACCCATCAAGCAGCAAGAGGGGAAAAAAAACAAAACCACGCACTGGGAATAGCAAGAGCCCCTTTCTTACTGCAATATCCCTCCAACGCCCTCTACTGGCAAAGCCTAACATCGTACTCACTGCAAAGGAGAAATGCTTCGAGTCCAGTCCTTTATCACAGAGCAGGTTCTGAAAAGGGCGAAACTGCAGCTGAGAGGCAACAATTGAGAACTGGGACATCCCCGTAACCAGGATGGCGGATGAGATTTAGATTCTCCTAATCAAATGAATTTACAGAAGGTTTTAACCTGGAAGTGAGTGACATGGGGAGAGAGGCAGGGCAATAGGCCCCTATTTTAGCAGATCCGTGGTTCTGAAGATGGAAGTGGCAGTCACCAGCTCCCTTGGCAGCTCAGTTTTCAGCTGAGACTTGGGGAGTACTTCCTACAAATTCAACCTAAAGTCTCTTGTTCAGCCCTCCTAATGGTTCATGAGTGAACCAACTGAATCTCTTTCCACTTAAATCAATGAGTGGATTCTTTAACCTACCAATAATTAATCTGACCAAAACCTGGTAAGACAACGTAGTTTGAATGATACTGACTCTTTGGAATTTATTGAGGCTTCCTTTGTTGCCTAGTACATGGCCAATTTTTGTGAATGTTTCAGGTGCTCTGATAAAGAATATGTATTCTCCTTCTCTCTCTCCCCTGCTCCTAATCACTTCCCTGTTTAAGTTCTTGTGAACATTTAACAAGAGATTCCAAATATTTCCCAGGACCAGTATCAAGCCCACCATGATACACTTTGCAGAATCTACCAATTTGCAATAGCTAACTCTTACCCTGCGTTTGAAACTTGAATGAGTTTCCTGATCTCTAAGCCTTTGAAACTTTCTGATCTCCGTGATTTTTCTTACTGCTCTTTATTTAGTTTTGTACTCCTTAGAGCCAAAGCAGTGAGCAATCAACATATATATTTGATTATCCATAAACACTCATTATCCAACTCATTGCAATGTTGACTGCATTATGAAGTAGGAAGACTTTGGCATCTTGCACAGTCAGTCTTCTAGAAAAGACTCTCAGGGTACTCATATTTTACTATAACATTTTGGCAATCCTCTACATTTATTATAGTCACTGTAACCAATATTAAGGAAACAGAATAAATCCAAGTGATGCCAACTAATATAGCAAAGGCACCATATTTCAGAGTGTTTATCTAAAATATAATACAAATGTCACAGTAAAAGACTAACATGCCTGCCGCTTCTGACTTTTCAGAGTGAGGAAATGACTATGGTAAGAATCTCTAGAGGATACAAAGGGAAAGAGTTAGTAAATTTTAGGGTTAGTGTGAACAGAGAGAAGCTCATGAACAAGAAAAGTAGACTTTCTTTTGTCTTCTTCCATCATGAGAAGCATGTGAAACAAACAAAATTCTAAAAGCTACATTCTAAGTTCTCTTGCAATGTGGACACTTCTGTTCCTTTCTAGGACGGATACACCCTTTGAGTTCTTAATTTAAAGCAGTGACATTAAAATTGCAATTGAGATGAGATAGGACTAGTTTTACTCATGTTTCCTATATCACTTCATATTGATCTATGTTCAATAGGTACAGTAATTCTTTTTGGCTTTACTTTCACTTCACAATTTACAGATTCACTGCTAATTAATTTGGGGAATTTTCCTAAAAGCTGGAAACATGCTTTTATACGAAGACAAATTTCTCTCAAGATTAAATAAACAAAAAGTCATAGGTCAAAGCTTCAGTGTCTGTTGAGCAATTGTGCAATGTTTTTGTTTCTATTTCCATTTTCCATCCTAATTCTTTTTCAAATTCCTTGAATATTCTCTATTTAACATTTTTTAAGAGACCAGCTTTATTGAGGTACCATAAAATTGATCCATTTTTAGGTCAACAGTTATTTTAGTACATTTATAGAGTTGTTCAACCATCACCATAATCCAAAATTAGAATTTAGAATATTTTCATTATTCTAAAAGTTGTTTTGTCCATGTTTGCAGTTAATCTCCACCTCTACCTCCAGCCCTAAGCAACCACAGATCTGCTTTCTGTCTCTCTAAATTTGTCTTTTCTAGACATTTCTAGAAAATGAAATGGAATCATTCAATATCTAGGATATGTAGTCTCCTACCTGGCTTTTGTCACTTAGCATGATGTTTTGAGGTTCGCTCATGTTGTAGCATGTATCAATAGTTCATTCCTTTTCATTGCTGAGTAGTATTCCATTGTATGCTTATTACATTCTGTTTATCCATTCATTGATTGATGGACATATGAATTGTTTCCAGTTTGGGGCTATAATGTAGGATGCTGCTCTCTAAGCAATCACATGCATATCTTTAGGTAGGTGTATGTTTTCATTTCTCTTGGGTAAATATGGAGGAAAAGAATTGCTGGGTTGTATGGTAAGTTTATGTTAACTTTTTAAGAAACTGCCAAACCATTTCCAAAATTGCTGTACTATTTTACATTCTCACCAGCAATGCAGGAAGTTTCCAGTTTCTTCTCTTCCTCTCCAACACTTGGCACTGTCTGTCATTTTAATTATAGTCACTCAGTATAGTTTTGATTTGCATTTCCTTCATTTCCATAGTGACTAATGATGTTAGCATCTTTTCAGATCCTTATTAGCCATTTGTCTATCGTTTTTGGTGAAATGTCTATTCAAACCCATTACTTGTTTATAAATTGGGTTCCCTTTTTTAACTTTTGGTAATCTGGTTTCTACCCTTTCTCTATTAAAGCTGCCCTTTGAAATAATGAAATACTACTGAAATAATGAAGCCTGACAAATCCAGTAGTATTTTTGTATTCGTCTTTTCCTTGACCCTTCTGTAGTATTTGAGAGTGTCTTCAATAACCCCTTCTCGAAACGTTGCCTGACCTTATGTTCAGGATAGAATATTTTCCTGATTCTTCTTAAAGATCTTTGCTAACTCCCTTTTTGGGGTTATAGTCTTCCTCGTGTCCTCTCTCCATGGTCCAGGACACATAGACTAGACCTCTGCCCTCTGCTCTTCTCCTTCTAACTTTTATTTTATGGCAAATTATAGTATCTTCAAGGAAATGCCTAAAAGGAAATGAGATATTTAACAATGTCTTCAAGAACATGGTGTTATCAGAACCTGGCGAGAGCTGGTGCTGTGGAAGGGGGGCTCCCCAATAGGAGTGGCAGTAGTGGACTGGACATGCAGCCACCACGAGGAAGGACGCAGCTAGGCAGTGAAGGGGCAGGGAGAGAAATACCAAACTTGATCTAGTCCCACCCGATGATCTCTTACTGGTGCCTCCCACTGGTTGAAGCCAGAGGCTAGGAGAGGCTGGGTAAAGCCGTCTATGGGGTCACCAAAGGGTATGGGAATGAATCGGGGAGCAAACAAAGAACAGCCAACATAATGTCCTATTGTTCCTGCGCATTCAGTGCCTAAAACAGATCTCATCATCTTAGTGCCTAAATCATCTCCCTGTTTAAATTTCTGTGCCTCTGTCAATGATACCATTACCTTCCCAGGCTCCCAGGCTAGAGCCTCAGAAAGCATTCCAACCCTCAGTCAGTGATCTGTTCTGCTCATAAATTCTCTATTCCGGGGCCGCCGAGTGGCTCAGCTNAAATCCCTCTTTCCTTTGTTTAGCCTAAGATGGTATATAAGCCCAAATTCAAAGTACCACTTTGGGTTTCTCATCAGTGTATGTGTGTGTGTGTGTGTGTGTGTGTGTGTGTGTGTGTGTGTGTGTGTGTGTGTGTTGCACATGTTAATAAACTTGTTTGTTTTTCTCTAGTTAATCTGTCTTTTGCCAGTCTAATTTACAAGGTCCTAAAGTGAGTAGAGGAAAAAGTGTTTTGTTTTGTTTTCCTTCCCTACATTTCTTAATCTAAAGCTAGTTCTTCTTTTTCCTTTCTCTGAGGCAATAAACCTCTCCCAGCCTTCAAATTAAGAATGTTTGTAAGAGAAGGAAACAGACTACAGAGAAAAAATGAACTGGAGGAGGTATTTCTACAATATTGTACCAGTTACACCATCCTTTGACTAGATATTCTGAGTGTTTTCCCACCTCATCCTTGTCCACCTTTTATAGAAAATTAAGAGGCTATACATTTTTATATAGTTGAGATATAATGATTAAAATTTTTACCATAAAACATTAAAGCCCAACATTAGCGAGGATGGTGATGATGATGATGACGATGGAGATCTGCCACCACAGAGCCATGTGGGCTTGAATACCTGACCTCTCTGGTTTTACAGTTTCCTCTTGTATAAATCCAGAGGATGACACCAGATTACCTTTAAGGAACCTCTCTGTGGATCTACGATTTTACCTGAAATACTCAGAGAGTTCATTGTCTGGAAATGTGGCGCTGAGCTGTCTGTCATTCATGGGTCACATGTTAACCCCTTGCTGGAAATGGAATACGTCACACTGAGATTATCGCCTCAGCCCTCTCAGGGTTACCGGGTTATTAAAGTTAGCCAGAATGATATGCCCAGCTTAAACGCAGGCACGTGACTGAGACTGGTAAACTTGAAACATTTCTGCAAAGGAAACACATTTTTGCTTCTATTTATTCCCTCCTCCCCTTTCTCCATGACTTGTTTCATCACTTACTTCATCTGCTAGTGAGTCTTCAAATCTTTCCTCAGATAAGATCCTGTCCTAATGAAACCAGAGGGTAACGGGGCTCCTGCTGCCTGCAACGCTCAGCCAATAGGCCGACACAGGAGTTGGGTCATGGAATAAGCGTGTATTATCAGAGCAGTGTATTATCAGAGCATCGGTGGTCTGAGAAGGCAGCAGGTTAACACCTTCAAAAAACTGCTTTCACATTCTCAGACCGGTTTAGGGTATTTAAGGGAAAATCTGAGCATGCCTCCAGAGGCTACAGGACAGTTCCAGGAGTAACCCAGGAACAATGATGGGAGTAGCCTGAAAAGAATGCTAGACCGTGGAGATAGTGATCAATAAGCCTAAGGGTATTAACCTTAAGTTTCAGGGTCATTTTCTAGAACAGGGAACTGGGGCAGGGGGCATTCCAAGCTCAAGCCACAGTGGGATGATCTATTACAGGTAGGTCAAGGAAAGGTCAAGGAAAGGTAAGGCTGAGAATGTTGCGGGGCCTCTACTATGTGGGTCCCAACCAGGCCCTGCTCCACTCACACTTAAATGTATCTACTCATTTGTATCCACATAGTACTTCTCTACCTATTATCTTAGAATAGAAGTCTGAACCTACTGCCGTCACTCCTCAGTTCAATGAAACTTTCTACCACTCTACTGAAATGTTTCTTATAAAGATTGTCAATGACTGTTTATCTACCCAAACCAGTCTTCTTTATTCTTATGCATGATTTCACTGCAGCATTTACCCCCTTGGTGATCTCACTTATTTTAATGGTGGACCATCCCCATCCAGTGATAGCTCCCAAGTCAATTTCCAACCACCTAGCAATTGACTTCACCTAGGTATCCTACAAGCATCTTACACTCATTAAACTATTGTATATCTAAAACCAAACTCAGAATCCTCAACACTTCTGTTTCCTGGCTCAGTTGATCATTCATATGTACTGAACCTCTCAAAGCAGGAAATCAACTCCATCTCATCAATTCTTCTCTCTTATTGCACTCATCCAATTAGCCATCAAATTCCTTTCCTCCATTCACAGTGGGTTCCCTTAGCCTAGTTGTTAGCATTTCTTAAAAGGACCCACCCATCATTAATCCTCACTGGGATCTCTAGTCCCTGCACTCAAGGCCTGCTGGAGTTTTCACCACAGAGAATAAATCTGATAATGATACCACCCTACTCATGAACTTTCACCTCCTTGAAGGTTGCTTCCAGGTTATATCCAATCTTCTTAACATACTGAAGCAAGGCCCTTCACATTGTCACATCATGATCTCCCCAGACTTATCGGCACGTGTTCCAGTCACATTGGACCACTTTTCATCTCCTAAGCAAACCAAGTTCATTTGAACACCATGACCTTGATTTCAGGCACTGAGTGTTCTCTTTATATATGCTTAATCACAAAGCACAGTGTCTGACAAATTGTACATCCTCAATGTTTGTTGAATGAATTAACCGTGAATCCTGAATGGTTAGCTCTTCAATAAGAAATTATTAATTAAGTAAATAAAAGAATTATGAAAGAAATGTCTCCTTCAAAAAATTACTTTTTTTTTTTTTTAGGTGAGAGGAGGCACATAATTGCCTGCTGATCTGAATTTTCTATCATTATCCTAGCCATTTTCAAATCTTACCCAACTCATGTCAGGCTATCAAAAGAACAGCTGACAAAATCTTTCCTCACTTTGTATAATACCTTTATTATGCAGAGAAATAAATTCATGAGATTATTGTAAACTTCAGCATCATACCTCAGCTTTTCCATAGATAATGACAACTAAAGCATGAATTGTACCTCATAAGAAAAACCTATGTAGGACTGTTGAAATACATAGACATTTAAGGTTAGCTAAACTGAAAAAGTCAGGTCATATGAGTTCCCATATTTGCAAATTAATTTAGAAACTATTCATAAGAGGAAGGGAGGAAAAAAACTGACCTCTTCAAATTTACAAGAAATTCTCACTCTCATTGTCATAATGGAAATTCCCAAATTTCTCACATGTGTTCTTCATCTCTGGTAGCATAGAAACATCTGCAGAAAATATTGTGAAATTGAAACTGTATCTGGTGCCATTGCCCAAACCTATAATAACTTGTCATGACCAGGTTATCTACATGAACAGGTATCACTCCCACGGGGGGCTCTAGTTTCTCTTCCTTTAAGTAATGGAAACGTCTAAGCCTTGTATCTTTCTGATTTCTGTATTCAGTAATACACTATTTCTGTACATAGTGTACACTATGATATAATAGTGCCTCCTATAAGATGCTAATATGCTGATGGTAGATACATTGTATAAAGCCCAGATTCTTGAGGTAATATAATAGTATTAAACTAGTATCAAGCATTCATCTGTACATATTTTTTCAATAAACATTTATTAGCCATTTATTTTGTGCTAGTGGTGAGCACTAGAGAAACAAATATAGAAGATTCAATTCCAGCTCACAGAGTTTCGAGTCCAGTGGATAGGCTTACAAGTTAACATTGTGAAACATATAACAGAAGTCACCCAGGATGCTTCACGATGCAGAGGAGTGGCACAGAGGTCAGACCTTGGGGGAGTTAAGGGAAGACTTCGTGAGGAAGGTCATTGTTGAAGTGAATACATTCAGCAAATATTGAGCATCTTTGTCAAGCCTTGCTCCAAGCCTGCGGATATAGCAGTGAACAAAGCAGAAAGTCCTGCCCTTGTGGAGCCTACAATCTAGAATACCCTGAAGAAAGTTTGCCAGATGAACAATCTAAAAAGGAAATGAACAGGGCTGGCCGAGTGGCTCAGCTGGTTAAGATCTCGCTCAAGAGTGTGAGCTCTGAGCAACAGCGGTTCGAGTTCCGGCCCGAGCTGAGCTGCCAACAGGCGGCAGGATGGCTCAGTTAAAACAAACAAACAAACAAACAAAAACAAAAAAAAGGAAATGAACGTTATATCTTTAAAGGTTAATTATGTACAAATGAGTACAGCTTAGGCACTAGAAAAATGTAATCTTTGTCCTATTAAAAACATATTGAGAGTATGTTGAAATTTCCTGCCTTTGTAAAGAGAGGGGCAACTTGTCTCCATACCTGGGAAGAGGGTCCAGAGTCCATTCACTGCTCAGGGGCCCCTGCTATAACACACACACACACACACACACACACCATGGTTGGTTCATTCACATGGTGACCAACACCCCAGATTGTAACATCCCCATTGTGACAATGTCCCTTTGCCAGAAGCAGGAATATACGGGGATGAGATTCTACCTAACCCTTATTCCCAATAGTATATTTTAACTTTACTCCTGATCATAAAAGGGAGAGCAGAGCTTATACACAGTGCTTTTAAAGAGATGGCAATGTTTTGTTTTGTTTTTCAGAGCAATGGTTACACACATTCACTCAGACAAATTTGACTGTTTCAATAAACTCTTGGAAGGAGAAAGAAGGATGGTGACATGCCACTTGGATGGAATGATCCCTATAAACCCTGTCATTCATGAAAAAAATATACGATTTTGGTTTTAATTCTAAATGTATTGAATTGCAATAATCTTTTGTTCACTTTAGTTCTGTATTTGTTTGTTGTTCATAGCACTGTTAGTTAACATCTACCTGACCCTCTCTGTGAATCTAGAAATACCACATGTCAACCAAATTCAGATGAGTTAGACAAGTCAAGTTAAGTAGACGTAGGTTGACAGTCTCTGTCCGTAACACAGGACTTCCAAAGTCATCGAGGGCATTGGCATTCAGCCAGCTGATGCAGGAAATGAAAAAATGAAGAAGGGATACCCATTTTTTACCACTCATACTGGGAAGTGACTCACATCTTCCAGTAGTAAGAACTAGTCCTATGATCCCACCAGGAAGAAAGGATGCCTCTGTAGGCAAATGAAGTTCCTGTATGAGAAATCCCTGCCCAGCAAGAACTACACAATGGAAAAGGAGCAGGGATCTTTCATTCTAGGTGGCCATCTAATCCTTTCTGCCACAATATATGTTTTCTGCTTCTACAGTATAATTTAGAAAAGTACGATGACTTTGCATGGTGACAGATGGTTACCAGATGAGTGTGGTGATCACATTGTAAGATATGTGTCCAATCAGTGTGTTGTATACCTGAAATTAAATATAATGTTGCATGCCAGCTATACTTCAATAAAAGTAAAATAAAATTGGGATAAACTGAAAGGTATTATGGTTGCCATAGGTGACTGTGAGATTTTAAATATAAGACCTTAGCAGTGAGTTTGTGGTGAATAATAAATTAGTGCAACTTTTTTTCTTTTTTTAAGATTTTATTGGGGAATTGGGGAAGAGGAACAGCCAAGTTGTCCTTCAATCTTAGTTGTAGAGGTCACAGCTAGCTCAGCTCCAAGTCCAGTTGCCATCTGGCCACCTGGCCGCAGCTCAGGGCAGCTCAGCTCAAGGTGCTGTGTTCAATCTTAGTTGCGAGGGGCGCAGCCCACCATCCCATGTGGAAGTCGAGCCGGCAACCTTGTTGTTAGGAGCATGTGCTCTCACCAGTTGAGCCATCCTGCCACCTGTTGGCAGCTCAGCTCGGGAGCAGCTCACTGGCCAATGTGGGAATCGAACTGGCAATCCTGTTGCTCAGAGCTCGTGTTCTTAACCAACTGAGCCACTCGGCCAGCCCCCAAGTGCAACTTTTAAAGTACACTTTAAAAAAAACAAAACTTTTTTTGGAATAATTTTAGATTTATAGAAAAGTTGCAAATATGGCACAGAAATGAAAGATAGAAGGAGACCCAGAGTCTCCTAATGTTAACATCTTACATAAACAAGGAACATTTGTCAAAACTAAGAAATCAAAATTGGCACATAACCATTCACTAAGGTATAGGTTTTATTCAAATTTCACTAGTTTTCCCACTGAGGTCCCTTTTCTGTTCTAGGATCCAACTGGATATACCATATTGCATTTAGGCATCATGTTTCCTTTGTCCCTTCTAGTATGTGACAGTTTCTTAGTCTTTCCTTGTTTTTCATAACCTTGACACTTTTGAAGGTACTAATCAGTTAACTTATAGAATGGCCCTCAATTTGGGTTTATCTTGTTTTCTTATGATTAAACTGCAAGTATGGGTTTGGGGAAAACTACCACAGAGGTTAAGTGCCTTCTCATTGCATCATTTTATTATATCTTATTCTATCAATGTATAGAGTATCAGTTTATTACCACTGACATTAACTTAGATCATCTGGTTCTGGTGATGTCTGGCAGATTTCTCCTCTGTAAAGATATTTTATTTCCCTTTTCATACTCTAGTCTTCTGAAGCAAGTCACTAAATTCAGTCCACATTCAGTGAGAGGGGTTATGGCAACTTTTAGAATGGAGAAGTAATTGAGGCTTTTACTGCCTGTTATTAAAAATATATAGAATAAGTAAAGACATGGTGAGGGGAATGAAATGTACCAGTGTTAATTTTTACACTCTCTTATCTGGTATTAATGACATGTGATAGAGCTGCTGAACTAAATTTTAAAAAGTTGCTTTTGCAATAAATGATGATTGATTCCTAATAAAAGCAGTGGACCTAATGCAGTACCCCAGCTTCTGCTTCTAATTATTTTAGACTAGGAAAGTAAAAAAACTGAAAAAAACTGGGGGAAACACAGGCATACCTTGGATATATTGTGGGTTCGGTTCCAGGCTACCACAATAAAGTGAATATCACAATAAAGCAAATTACACAAAGTTTTTGGTTTCCTACTATATATAAAAGCTGTTTATACTATACTATAATCTGTTAAGTGTGCAATAGCATCATATCTAAAAAAATAATGTACATATCATAATTAAAAACTACTTTACTGCTAAAAAATTCTAATCATCATCTGAGCCTTCGGCAATTCGTAATCTTTTTGCTGTTGGAGTTGGATCTGGGCAAAGGAAATTGAAAACCTTCTGGAAAGGATTCACCATTCTAGATGCCATTAAGAACATTTGTAGGGGCTGGCCAAGTGGCTCAGTTGGTTAAGAGCGTGAGCTCTGAGCAACAGGGTTGCTGGTTTGATTCCTGGCCCAAGCTAAGCTGCCAACAGGTGGTAGGATGGCTCAGCTTAAAAAACAAACAAACAAACAAACAAAATGAACATTTGTGATCCATGGGAAGAGTTCAAAATATCAACATTAACAGGAGTTTGGAAGGATTTGAACCCAACCCCCCTGGATGACTTTGAGGGGTTCAAGACTTCAGTAGCGGAAGTAACTACAGATGTGGTAGGAATAGCAAGAGAACTAGAACTAGAAGTGGAGCCTGAAGATGGGACTGAATTGCTGCAAACTCATGGTAAACTTCCAATAGATGAGGAGTTGCTTCTTACGGACGAGCAGAGAAAGTGGTTTCTTGAGATGGACTCTACTCCTGGTGAAGACACTGTGAAGATTGTTCAAAGGAAAACAAAGGATTTAGAATACTACATAAACTTAGCTGATATAACAGTGGCAGGTTTTGAGAGGACTGACTGTAATTTTCAAAGAAATTCTACTGTGGATATAAAGCTGTCAAACAGCATCACATGCTACAGAGAAATCGTTAGGGAAAGGAAGAGTCAATCGATGCAGCAGACTTCATTGTTGTCTTATTTTAAGAAATTGCCACACTACCCCAACCTTCAGCAAGCACCACCCTGATCAGTCAGCAGCCATCAACATTAAGTCATGTTTCACAATGTTTATGTTGTGATATAATATTGTATAAATTGCATATTTCCATTGCATAAATACATACACACGTACAAAAATAAACTATAACTACATAAATTTTAAGGCATTTCCTTCTGTAATTCTGGAGTTTGAGGAAGTAGGAGAGTGAGAGAGCTCTTCACAATCGTTAGGATTGTAGGCTCGTGAGTCACATAGACCTGGATTCAAATTCTGCACCTCGATTCATTAGCTGCATGACTTAAGCTCAGTGTCCTCATCCATAAAAAGTAGATAACTCCTGAACTTTGGGATTCTTTAGATCAAGAAGCACACTGCCTTCCAATGAATGGTGACTACCAAAGAAGAATAGCTTCATCCTCAAAAGGACAGTTTTTTGAGACCCTTCCTGTGAGTCAGTAGGACTTCCTTTGACAGAAAGTCAGGAATCAATTTAAGGGGAGAAGCATAACTTTTTTAATATATCCTTAAGGTACCCAGTGTAGGGGAGGATAAATATTTAGGTTCTCAGCTGGGTCTCTGTTAACAGGACAAAGGAAAATGGTCTTAGGCTTCCAAGGAGGGGAAACTGGGAAGGTAAACTTTTATGGGGGAAACTAACTCGGTAAGGTTTGTTTGCAAATTCCTCTGGGGCCATCTCTGGGCTAAGAGTCTAGAGCAGTAGA
Organism: Hipposideros armiger; assembly: GCF_001890085.2. NCBI lineage: Eukaryota > Metazoa > Chordata > Mammalia > Chiroptera > Hipposideridae > Hipposideros > Hipposideros armiger. Next base: position 2,524,286 of record NW_017731518.1, on the reverse strand, counting down.
AAGGAAATTTATATCCTGCCTTTAGACAGAAAAGAAGGGGGAGGGTAGAGAGAGCTTTTCCTGCTTTTGCTTCAGCTCAAATTGCCTTCAGCTCAAAGTAATTATGTCAAAGAGGCACATTTTGGGGTGACATATTTTGGTTTCCTTCACCAGTAAGGTTGTTTTCTGGGACTTCAGTCAGCAGCCATCAACATTAAGTCATGTTTCACAATGTTTATGTTGTGATATAATATTGTATAAATTGCATATTTTGTACCTGTTTTGACATAAGAAATGTCCACACCTGTAGAGAATTTTCACAAGAGCTTATTTGAACAAAACTGATGACATGCCGGGGAGTAAGATCTTACATGCTCCAGAGAATCACAGTTTTGCAGTTTCTTTTATGAAATTAAGGAATGTAAAGAAGATTACATGGAAGTGGGGGAAAGCAAGCTGGGGATTGGATTACAGGATAGTTAACAAGAGTATTTGCTCTCTTTGAGGGTGGTTAAGGCTTATTTCAAAGGTGTGTCAATTTAGATGCACAGAAACAGTGGACAAGGCTTACTTAAGGCAAAGATAAACCTTTCACTAAAGAAGTTATATGCCTGGGGCAGGGCCTGCCCAGTTAGGAATTTATGATCAGATCACCATGTGAGGTTACTTTCCACAGAACCCCTTTTCTCATCCACATACCATATAACTTGACTATTCCAAGGAGAGGGTGTTATAAGGTCTATGGGGCCGAAAGCTTTTAGAAGAGGGAGCAGCACAGTGCTTCTCAGGGCTGCTTGACATCATATGTATACATATACGGTGAGTTACATACCAATTTTAAATATGTACACATATACATACTTCTTTTAAACAAGAAAACACTTATTGCTGTTATAGTCAGGCCACACTTGTAATTGCTTGTGTTAAGGGTAATTAGCCAATTGGATTAAGGGAACTACATAAGCAACAGAATGACAAGATGATCAAGTGAATTCCATTTGATGTCATAATTCCTCGGCCTCAGGGAGGGTTTTTAAAATCAGATGCTTCAGTAGTCAAGTAGGAAAAAAGAAAGAAAAGGAAGGGGAGGGAAAGAGTGGTTTTCAGAACTCCGAAACCTAGGTAGAGATGTACAACGGGTCACCATGGATGACAGCTTTGTGATCGCTAAAAAGCCTTAATGTAAAGCTTTTGCTTTATTCAACATGGTGCTTACTCGCCCCACAGCCACAATGATCTCCGGCAATACGAGTCTATACATATTCCTACACTCTCCTTACTACCAAAAAACAAAACCGAAAAAAACAAAACACCCAAACCAAACCAAAATAAACAAAAACAAAGATTCTTAGCAGGGCTCTGGTGACAGGGCCTCTTGGCCTACCTCTCCATTCCGTCTTACACTTATCTGAGTGCTGTTTTAGTTCTAGAAAAACAAGCAATTTCACACACTATGCCTTTTCTCGCGTTTGGGCCTGGAGTGCTAGTCTCACCTTTCATTGCCTGGTGAACAATCCTTTACTTTGGGAAACTCTTAACATCATCTGTCAGGAACTCCTCCCTAGTTCTTTGTCCCAGCACTGGTTCCTGCCTCTCAGCTTTGTGCATCTATTTTATTTTATTTTTTTTATCTCCTCTTATCTATTGAATGTTCCATACAATTTTATTTTATTTTGAATGTCAGTTCTCTAGATCCCATAGAACTATTTAATCTTTGTATTCTGTGCCCTAGCACGATGTGACAACCAAAAAATGTTTATGCGGCTGAAATGAACCCACGTTTGGTCACCAATGACCCAATCACCCATACCTTGGGCTCAGAATCCCTAAATTATATCTCAGAATCACCATGCTTGCAAGTGCCTCCAGGACACACATAACTTTTGCAGAGTTTCAAATGTATGAAGTCACCTGTACTTGTCTTAGGTCGTGGCTCCATTCCTGGGCTAAGTCTGCTCAGTGAGAGGAGAAAGGGGAATCTAATTTCGAAGAAACAAACACTCCAAGTCCGCTTTGGTGAAAAAGCTGTGGGCGGTACAAGGGGCCGCCCAGCCTGGCTCAGTCCCACCCAGACTCCCACCCGCCATACACTCGCTTGGTTTTCAGGTGGGCACAACCCAGGTGCGTGTCACATCCGTGCGGCGTGGCCTGCTGAACGTCACCGAACACCTCTCCCGGACCCCTGCAGCAGGAGCAGCAGCAGCAGTAATAGCAGTGCGGCGGGATGGCGTAGATGTCACCATGCAGTGGGCATCGTCTCCCTCGCGACGTGCGGGCAGCGGGACCTCGACGGGGAAGCCCTGGGCGTTCGTGGTCCCGTACCCCGGAAACCCCGAGGGAAGGAGGGGCTGGGAGGCGTTGATCAGTTTCTCCCGGAGTTGCGCAACCTGCAGCTCTGAGAGGCGGGCGTTCCCGCCCGCGCCCCCCGCCCGCGGTCACCTCTGCGGAGCCCGAACCAAAAGCGAAAGGAGCAGCGTCCCCGCGTACCTCCAAGTCGGCGGGGCACCGCTTTGTGACTTCACTCATTTCGCAACAAGCCCGGGCCGCAGGGGCCCCACCCACCCCGGCCCGCCGCCTCGCGGTCCGCAGCCTTCCCGGCTCTCGGCTCTCCGCTCTTCCCCTCGCTCCGGGGCTGGGCCTGCCCTCGCCGTCGCGGAGGCTCCTGTCCCGCAGCCCGTCGCTGTCCGCTTGGTGGCCGCCGCCTGGCGGGCCGGCACGTGGCGGCTCCCGCCCCCACCCCCCGGAGCAGCCAGGAACAGCCCGGCGTCCCGACCCTCTGAGCGCAGCGCACTCCCGGCGGCGCGATGCTGTGCTTCCTGAAGGGAATGGCCTTCGTCCCCTTCCTCCTGGTGACATGGTCGTCCGCCGCCTTCATCATCTCCTACGTGGTCGCCGTGCTCTCCGGGCATGTCAACCCCTTCCTCCCCTACATCAGGTGAGGGGCAGGGTGAGCGGAGGGCAGGGGACCAGGCAGAGACAACTCAGGGAAGCGCTGCTGATGGGGAGGGCAGGGGACCAGACCCAGCTGGGGTGCCCTGCGGAAAGACAGAGGTCTGACCACGAGGAGAGGCAAGTATGCATCCTGGCAGATGTGTAGGGAGTCAGGGGGTGCGGAGCTAGGCAGTTCTGACTTTACTCTGAACACTGAACACAGTGGCATCACCAGGGGTTCGGGATGTACAGTAGAACTTGCAGACTGGGTATGGGACGGAATCTCTAGAAGATGCTTGTTTGGCGATATTGAAACAGGATGCGTCCCGATGGATGCTGCTTTTGGGAGTGCAAGTTGCAGATCCAGGTGTGCCCTAAAACAGCTTACATGTTTCACTTCTGCTTCCCAGCATCCTCTGGCAGTGGATGTCTGGCTCATTTTTCATGAAAGGAAAGTACGTTTAAGCAGATGTTGAAATACCATCAATGTGATACTGATGTCACAGCCAGGAAATGGTGGAAGCAGAATCCACACCCAGGTCCATTCCATGCCATTAACAACGCTGTGGTACCTCCAGGTCAGTGGGGGTCAGGTTTTTGCTCTCCTAGATGGAGCTGCCCAAGATCCCTCTGTGTTCTGTGCCCCCAAAGCCAGAGCCCTCAAATTGTCGACTTGCGTGCGACATCTCGCGTTGTTGTCATGGTGCTGTTTCGTTTCTTATGAGTTTTAGCCTCCACCTTTTTAGGGTCACTTCATCAGTGCCCAGCACACATGTCCTGATCCTCTTCGTGTACCTCCCAACTCTGTGACTTGCCCATGGCAGTGTTTATTAGAACAATTCATCTTTATCCAAGTGGTGTGCCTCCTCTGCATCTGTATTGGCTGGTGAGGGGATAATAAAGTTGGTGACACCCATGTTTGTAGAGATTATCGATTGTAGGGCATCTCCTCCCTGCAGCCATCCTGCCTTGTGCACAATGTTCTGTAATGTGGGTGAGGAAGGGAATGAAGGTGAAGCAAGAGGAGACTGGAGTTTAGAGATGCAAGGAAGAGAGCATTCTGGAGAATAGGGCAAATCTATGGTATTGATGGTGCTTTAGCCCATGCCGAAACAGGTGCTCCTCCCAGCGAGCCGACTTGCCCATTAGGCCTTGTGCCCCTGCAGAAACCTGGGCTTAGTTTCTCATGGCTCATCTCAGTCCCAACTGCCGCTGCCTCACTCCTCTCGATTCTGAAGCAGCACAGATCCTCTTCGACTTGTGTAAAAAGCTTCTCTCCCTGCAATGCTTTTTACTGAGAAAAGAGTAGCTGTGTTTGTCCCGGATCTGAAGGTCAGGGACAGATAATATTTGATACGCATTGGCCAGGCAGTGAGATGCAGGGTTTGAGTCTTTGTAGAGGTGTCTGATATAGTTGTGATTAATATCACCCTAAGGTGAACCTGAAATGGAAGACATTCAGAAATAGGGAAAGGAGCTGACAAGACGAACCACGTGTGAGATGTTCAAATCACAGACATTCCAAGGGAGAAGTTTTAAATTTAACAAGGGAAGAAAGCCTTTAGAAAAAGCGGAATTACAGGAAGAAAAGGCATGAAAGATTGTCCCCTTGTTGCCAGGAGCCATCAGTCTACAAACAAACGTGTATTGCTTGCCCACATGTGCTTGGGGCTTTGAAGTTGTCAACTCTCTCTGCCTACAAGAACAGCTGGAGCACTAAATTGCTTCTGCCCCTCCTAGAAAACCAAGTCATTCAGGCAAGGACAATATATAGGTAGATAAGAGCTAGACAACAAAACTTGGTGGAAGTAGTGCCACATTTATCAGTTTTGCCCAGAAATGTTCTACCTTATCTCCTCTAACTCCTCTCTGCTCTCATTGTATCCTCTTCTTCCTTACCCTCACTCCCTCCACCTCCAACCACACTGGCTTCCTTTCTGTGTCTCACACATGTCAGGGACACTGCCTCCTTGGGGCCTTGGCACTGGTTATTCCTCTGCCAGCGTGTTCGACCTCCAGATTTTGCCCTTACCTCCTTCTTCGTTCAAATATTAGCTCAGTGAGGCCTGCTCTGATAGGCCTATTTATGATCCCCCATATCTAGGCGTATTATTCACCAAAGCTCTATCACCTTCTAACAAACGATATGATTTACTTATTATGTTGATTATTTGTCTCCCCTCTCTGGAATGTAAGATTCATGAAGGTTCTCAATATATCTGTGGAATTACTATTTCTCAAGCACTCACTATGGTTATTGCAATTTCCCCCCCTAAAGCAGGGCATTTCCCTTTAGGGAAGGCCTGATTCAATCATCGGTGATTGGTCAGTGATTTGGATGTACAGATACCCTTCGACTTTGGGGTCACCTCCTGATAAACTCATCTCAAGCTGAAAATATTGTTAAGTCAAAAATGCATTTAGCAACCTAACTTAACAATAGCTTAGCCTAGCCTATCTTGAACGTGCTCAGAACACATACATTAGCCTAGAATTGAGCAAAATCATCTAACACAAAGCCTATTGTATGATAAAGTGTTGACTATCTCATGTAATTTATTGAAGACTGTACTGAAAGTGAAAACAGATTGGTTGTATAGATTCTCACCATAAACCACTAACCATTAGCACACTGGGCCTAAAGAACATTTGAAGCATTGAAGTAAAACAAAGAATGCTGGCAACACAGTATACTGCAGAGTATCAGTTTTTGTGTTTTTCTTTTTAAACCTTTTTAAAATTTTTTTGTTAAAGAGTGGTTGGCATACAATATTAGTTTCAGGTGTACAACTTAGTGACTGGACGTTTCTAGAGTATGAGTTGTTGATCCTCATGATCTCATGGCTGACTGGGGCTCACTGTTGCTGCCCAGCGTCACGAGAGTATCAGACTGCATATCGCTAGCCCGGGGAAAGATCAAAATTCCAAATTTGAGGTACAGTTTCTGTTGAATGTGTTATCACTTTCACACCACCAGAAAGTAAAAAAAAAAAAAAAATCACAAGTAGAATCATCTTAAGTTGGGGATCATCTCTATTTAAAATGAGCCTCCTTTTAGGTGATGACATTGTTCAAGCCATCTGAGGCTCTGATGTTTTATTTTTTTAACCATGTCGGACACTGAATAAAAGTCATTGCATGTTAATTAAGAGCGACAACACTGGGAGCACCTCTCTCCAGTATGGCATTCAAACTCAGCTTCCTTACCAGGTCCTTCCCTATAACACTTGTTCTTCAGTATATTGGCCAAATGGGCAAATAGCTCTTAGACACATGGAAAGATGCTCAATATCATGAATCGAATAAAAATTCAAATCTAAACTCATTGATGCCATTTTTCATCTGCTGGGTTGGCTGAAACCCAAATGCTTGACATACTCTATAGGTGAGACTTTGTGGAAACAGCCTCCCATTTGTTGCTGGTGGGAATGTAAATTGATTCAATTTCTATGGAGGAACTTGGCTTTATCTGTCAAAATGACAAAAGTATTGTATATATTTACAAGGTTAGTACTAATAGCATTGCTGTCAATAACAAAAGCTTGGGAACCATGCAAATATCCATCAGGAGAGTACTGGCTATAAATTATGGTTTATTCAAAGCATACCTCAAACCAAGCTCTCTATGCATAGAATACTCTCTCTTTAAATTAATACATTAAGTAAATCAATGTAAAAATTTCCAGTATATTGTTACATGGAAAAAGCAAGATGCAGAACAAAATATGTTACCAGTTAGTGGAAGAGGTGGGGGTTGGGGATTGAGGGGGGGAAATAGTATACATTTTGTGTTTGCTTGCATAAAGAAACTAATAAAAGTGATTTAGCTATATGATGGAAGGAGTAAATCATAGGGAGACCTTAGGCAGATGGGAACTATGACAGAAACACTTTTTCACCATACTTTTTAAAAATTCACCTTTTTATATTTGAGATGATTGTAGATTTACATGCAGCTACAAAAAATAATGCAGAAAGATCCCGTATATCTTTTACCTAGTTTCTCTCAAAAGTCACATCTTGCAAACTTGGAATACCTTTTTGTATGCATTTATTTTTCAGACAGATGAATGGGTTTTCTATCAGAAAATTAAATTAGAAATATGAGATTCAAACAGCCACTAAATTTAACAAGTTGGAGTAGAACAGAGCAACATTTCTGTATTATGAAATCGTTAATGCAAGGATGTCAAAACCAAGGAAAAATAAAAATCAACCCTGAAAGGATTAGTTTAGATTTTTGCAAGGCTGCACCCATATTCTTGAGCACCATCATGGTTAATTTGTTATACGTAGTTTCTAATATTTCATCTGTGCCCAAATCCTCAGGCTATCTTGGATCAACATTACTTATTAGCTCCTCCCAGCTGGTAAGCCATTATCTGTTACATCTTCTTTGGCTTGTGTTTCATGCTTCCAGAATATTCTGTGGCCTTTTACTTTAAAGTTTTGCCAATTCTGCATCCTGGTTGCATCCTTGATTAGCCTATTTTCACTTTTTTTTTGCAAGTGCTGTTTTCTGGATAAATTGGGGTCTTTGGTCACTCCCAGGGTTCCTCCTGATGACCACAAATCCTGATCAGTGATGAGTGGCAGAAAACATAGAATTAAGCCACCTTAAAAGGGGAACCAAAAATGCCATAGTAAATAAGTAGTTGGGTTTTTAACTCAAAAATGAATCTGAAAATTATGGAAATTATTTTATCTTTCATTTAGTTAACAATCACAAAATTTTGGTTATAATCACAACAAGGTGCTAATTCTTATAATGAACAAAATCCATTATAATGAACACTTCTCATAATGAACAAAAAATGAAAAGTCAAAATTCTTATAAGGAACCAAAAATCTTAAAATGATTCAGGTGCTGATTTTTTAAGGGAAGGCTACATACTTTTCCAATACAGTTTTATGATTGCATGACACAAAGCCCTTGATTTCACATTTGTCTTTTGAAGAGGGATGTGAAGAGGCTCATTTTTGCAGAAATGTTTTATGACTTCAATTTTCCCAATGACCATTCTTAATCCATGTGGAAAGACATTGATCTTGTTTTTTGTCTGTGTCTCATGAGGGTAGAGATAGGGTCTGTTCATCTGCTCCATCCTCAGCATTTATGACAGTGCCAGACACATAGGAGGTGCTTAGTAAATATTAGTTGAATGCTGATTAAGATAATTTACACCAGGTGGGCCTGTTTTATTACCCTTGTTAGCTTCTCTTCAATTGTTAATTGATTCTGCCAGCATTCATTGTTCATTTACTTTGATTGGGATTCCAACTCTTTTCTCCAACACCATTTCTACTGACTTCATGAAATTCTCCATGTTTACAAGATTTTTAGTCTCCCTTTGTAGTCAATTTGACTATTTACTTATCAACCCTCCCAGATGATAAGCCACTCTTTATATCTTCTTTTTGGCTGTGTCTCATGCTTCCAGAATATTCTGTGGCCCTTTACTTTGAAAGTTTTGCCAATTATGCATCCTGGTTGCTTTTATTAGTCTAGTCTCACATTTTGTGCAAGTGCTGTTTGCTGCATAGAATGTGGTCTTTGGTCACTCCCATTATCCCTCCTCATGACCACCGCTTAATGATTGGTGGAGGAAAACTGGGTCACCTATTGACTATTTACTAGAATTATTTGATAATCATACTGAGAGGGAACATAGTATGCTGGATAAAGGAACAACTTTGGTTAGACTACACCATGTGCCCTGGCTATAGGACTCTGCACAAGTTACTTAACTTCTCTCTGCTTCCTTATGGGTTAATAGCACCTCCCTCATGAGTTAACACATGAGCCCACTGAGAACTCTTTAACACCCTGACCCAAGAACATAGTAAGTTCTCTGTAAGCATTTGCCATTAGTATTATCAAGGGACCAGTCCACGTTGGTCTGGATAGATGCTAGTGTTAAGTAGGAAAGGACATTTGTTTGAGGGCTAATTTTATAAGTGATCAGTTTGTTTTGTGGATGTAGCAGAAGCTTTCTGAACCAACCTCACCTTAATGAACTTGCTTGTTTAACTGATAATCTCATTTTCTGAAAAGTACACTGACTAAAATCGGTGGACCCTGAAAACCTCTCCCAGCGGTGGCCGCTCTCTGAGTTGCCTGCTTTCTCCTTTCACCTGTTTCTATGTACGCTTATCAATGCCAGCTGTGTTTGTTCCCAAATGTGTTTATGCCAGTTGTATTTTTTTATTGTAATGGAGTGATTTAACTCAATATACACAAACTGTTGGTCTATAAATGCAAAAAGAGAATCATAATTTATAAAAATACTTGGTCGAATGCTTTGGAAAGATTCAAAAGAGACAAGTCAAAGAAGTGCAGCCTGTTTAATAGTGTTTATGACAAATATGGAGATTTATAACAACTGACAAAAAACTAGAAGGACTCTGCACTCAAATTGCTTGAAAAGCGTCTTTAAGATTTCTCTCTGCTTTAGAGAAACCAAAACTGGAAATGAGGTCAGCCAGAGTAGATGTGGTTTATCTAGCAGGAAGACATATAGTGGACTCGTACTTGTGTAATGGCCTTGACTTACATCAATAGGCAGGCAAGGGAATGTACGTGTATGTTTGTGGTGTGCATGTATCTATCATTTTTGATGACTTCCTGCTTAAACCAGTATTTTTTATTGCTAACTGCTACATCGACTCTCAGGCAGTGGTGACGTTTGTTTTCCTGTTCAACTGTAACAATGGTGTCCCGGATAATAAAGAATCAGAGAATGAGGTCTGTGTGCTTAGAGTCACATATTCTGACATGATGTTGATGATATGTTAGTCTTTACAGTGCAGTGATTATGACCTCATAGTATCTTTAAGCCATAGTGTCATAAGAACAAAAAGGGAGACATGCCATTTAAAACTTCTAGCTAAGAAAAAGTATCATCAGGGCTGGCCGAGTGGCTCAGTTGGTTAAGAGCTCGCTCAAGAGTGCGAGCTCTGAGCAACAGCGGTTCGAGTCCCTGCCCGAGCTGAGCTACTGCTGAGCTGCCAACAGGTGGCAGGATGGCTCAGCTAAAAGAAAAAAAAAAGCATTATTCTTTTAAGTGATAATTTATCATTTAATATTTTCTTCAAAAAAAGCATTACCCAAATTAGTTAATTCAAATAAAAACATAATGAGAAAACTGAAGATCCCAAACTTTTACAGGTTAAAAATTAATTGAGGGGATGATGGAGGCAGTGTTCTGCTCTTGAGCCAACTGTAAAGAATTTCTCTGTTCAATTTAAATTTTCCATTGTTGCTTGATGACATTAAAAATCCTCACCCACTAAATTAAATAAAATTGTGAACTTTTTTTTTTTAGCTGAGCCTGCCACCTGTTGGCAGCTCAGCGGCAGCTCGGCTTGGGCCAGGCATCGAACCGCTGTTGCTCAGAGCTCAAATTCTTGAGCGAGCTCTTAACCAACTGAGCCACTCGGCCGGCCCAATGTTTTCTCTTTTATTCTTACTTTTTAAAAGACATTAGAGTATTGCTCAAAAGTCTTAACTGATGCAGGGCTGACAACTTTATTTATTTATTTATTCACTTATTTTTAAGATTTTATTGGTGAATTGGGGACGGGGAACAGTGTTGGAGAATTGTTGTCCTTCAACCTTAGTTGTGGAGGGCGCAGCTAGCTCAGCTCCAAGTCCAGTCGCCTTCTGGCCACCTGGCTGCAGCTTGTGGCCACTCAGCTCAAGGTGCTGTGTTCATTCTTAGTTCCAGGTGAGCATAGCCCACCATCTCATGTGGGAGTCGAACCAACAACCTTGTTAGGAACACGTGCTCTCACTAGCTGAGCCATCCTGCCACCTTTTGGCAGCTCAGCTTGGGCGCAGCTCACTGGCCCATGTGGGAATTGAACTGGTGACCGTGTTGCTCAGAGCTCGCGCTTTTAACCAACTGATCCACTCGGCCGCCCCAGGGCTGACAACTTTTAATAAGGACTCAATTTCCATTTAAAGAGTGCTCCACTTAATAGTCCTAAATACCCAACAGTAATTGCATTTCAGTCCACCAAGAAACATGCATTGTAGAGTTATTGCATGCCAAAGATAACTTGCTAATGGCTCCAGAAGGAACAGCTGGTGCCAACGTGGTTGTAAATAGACAATACTGTAAATTCATTTGGAAATATGTTGTCATAAGATGAAATGTAATAGAGCACAGCAGAGAAGAGTTCCTAAGTTTTATTTATTGAAATTATCCAGCTCTGTATGCATGGCCTGGCTTCCCCACTTACTATCTATGTGACCTTGAGCGCAATACTTTTCTAAGGCTCAAGTTTCTTCATTTTTAAGACGGCGATAACAACTGCTTTCCCTCTAATGTTGTGAAGACCAAATAAGATATGCCTGGCTGAGTGTAAGTGCTGAGGAAATGTTAATTGTTTTCTTTTGTAATATTAGCAGCTGTACTCCAAGCAGAGATGGTTTCTAGAGACTCGTCTTAAAAAAACCTTCCAAATTTGACCTCTGATCATCTCCTCCTACATTACCGCAGTGGTCCCAGCCATTGTCACCTCTTAACAAACTACTAAATAGTTCCCTAATATGGTCCCCCGTGGTCTACTTGCCCCTGTATTGTCTTTTCACAACATTCTTTAAAAACATCAGCTTCATATCACTTCCCTGCTCTTAGCCCTCAACAGCATTGCATCATGCTTAGAATAACATTCAGAGTCTTTACTGTGACCCAGGGGGCTCTGCCATGACCCCATACACACACACACACACACACACACACACACACACACACACACACACACACACACACACACACACACACCCTTGCTCACTCCCCTCCAGCCACACCACTTCCTTGCAGTTCCTCTAACATATTGCCACCTTGAGGCCTTTGATGTTGCCCTTCTCTCTGCTTGTAATTTTCCTAGCCCAAATATTCCACTTCATTCAGATCTCTGGTCAAGTACCCTTCCCAGGTTACCCTCTCTCAAGTAGGTGGCTCACCTAGCCCCCTCTTCTTATCCAGGTTTCCTTTATTTCACAGCATTTATCACTCCAAGACTATTTTTATTACCTTTCACAAGAATAGAAGTTCCACAAAAGAGGGGCGTTTTCTGTTTTATTTACAACTACAGTCACCATGCCTATAAAACTGCCTGAAGGCTCTCAGTAACTGTGTTGAATCATTGACTCCTGGAATTTTTTGTTAGATATTAAGCTTCTTGTAGGTAGTGAGTAATGTTTTCATCTTTGTATCCCCACCAACTGGCACAGTTCCCGACACTCAGGAAGTGCTTAACAATTTTTTTTAAAATTGTTCTATGAGTGAACAAAGGGGAAACTCAGATTGATGGAGAGAGGGCAAATTGCATGTAGGTAGTGTGAGTAAAAGAGCAAGTTGTTTGCATTTATGAGTAGGAAATTCTTTTTACATTTAAAAATAGTTGACATAGCTTTAAGATGCCTCCCCCTCTAGAACAATCGTCACCAAATGAAGCTTCCAAAAAGTTAGCCCTAATAATAATAAGCATCTAACAAAATGTAATGTAATGGCTTGTTATTATCACTTATTCCTTATAAATAATATATTTAAATATCGTGAAGATAAAGGAAGTAATGGTCTCCTTTTACTGGTGCATTAAGTGTTTTTAGGTTCTAAGTCCTGATTAATCTTACGAGCAATGGACCCAGGGTCTTACGGCAACCCAAAAACCTCAGTCTGAGCATGCAGATAATTTTGCATTTTATCATCTCAATCCTCCCAATAAATCACGACTCCAGGCTTTGGAATAATAGAATCACATGTATACAATGATTTAAAGAACAGCATTTGACCAAGCTTATATTGCCATATATGTCTTTTTTTTGTATTGTTTCCATTCCTTTGAGCACCAAGTGATTATACACTGGCTTAATGTTATAAATTAGTTTGCAGAAGGATGTTAGACAAATAACTTGGAATTTTCCATGATGAAATTAACTTGTAGAAATGTGCATAAAGGAAATACAGCCGTAAACTGATTTCCTAGGCACAACCTATCATAGAACCTACTATGTCCACATACCAACCTCAACAGCTTTGAAGCCACATGCAAATGAACAGTTAGTTCCTATCCCTGTTGTAGTTTTCAGGAAGTGCCTCATTTACAAGGTGAGGAGGAGGTAGATGGGACTGGGGCAGGGCCAGACCATATTGCTTAAGCCACATGGTCCAGAATCATATGGTCGGAGTTGGGTGAGGAGATGACTACTGCTGGATTGGGAGGCAACAGATTTTGTCCCCCATTCTCCAGTTTCCTGAATCAGGCACCCAAGTAAAGCTATGCTGACCAAAGACTACTACCTCTGCCTTTGCACAATGAGATCAGTTAGTTTGACCTTAAAAAAAATAATAACACAAAGAGAGAGGCTGTCCACAGGGACTTTTGGTACCTCCTTGGTGTTATGCTCACCTGGATTCCAACATCAGGCAGAAGATGTGACATGATATATGATGTAACATATTAGCACATTTTCATTTGCTGTGTGGAAAGTCTTTTTGAAATAGTCTTGAGCAAAATTTCAGCAAATGTTGTTAGGTGTCATTTTTGTCACTTCAATGGAAATAAACCACATACCGACCATTCTTATCTGACAGATTGGGGAATTTGTTTCTCAGACTATGTCTGATACATAGTAGATGTCCCGTAAATATTTTGTTGATGAGTGGAGACATTTTATAATTATATGTGGAGTCAAATAAAACATTTTTTAAGGATGGTTGCATTTAACCAAACAGCTGGTTATGAATACATTGTTTTCCCCATTTTTTGTAGTTTTTTTT
>NW_017731518.1:2501895-2507256 GCF_001890085.2 Hipposideros armiger | reverse complement strand
ACAGACAAGTTGCTGTCATTTTGTTCTTCAGTCTAGTTGTGGAGGACGTTGCTTCACTGACCCATGTTGGTATTATCCTTGTGCTCTTCCCGGGTGAGGTAATCACTCACTGGCCATTGGATGGCCACTCACGGTGGCACACGGCAGCTCATGCCCGCTGCCAGCTAGCCCCACTGCAGCCTACGCCGCAGCCAGCGACTCACGGCAGCCCAGCTCCAGGTGGAGCTGTGTTCACCATCTTCGCTGTAGAGGGCGCAGCATCACTGGCCCTCATGTGGGATCTGAACCGGGGCTCTGCTGCTCAGAGCTGGCGTCCGAAGCCAACTCTTAACCAATGTGCCACTCGGCTGGCCCTATAATTTGATTTTTTTAACTTGTGTTTTATAGCCAATACGTTTGTGTAAACCAAAGACACCTCATGTATAAACTAATGTTTCTCAGCATGTGTTCTGAAGGCAGCTTACATGAAAATCATCTGGGGTGCTGGTTAAAATTCATATTTCAGGGCCGCACTGCAGAGCTACTCCATGAGGATCTCTGAGAATGGGCCCTGAGAACATATGTTATGAACAAGCACTCTAGGGGACTTAGATAATCACTAAAGCTTGCATGGACTGGGGTTGTCTCACCTGTTAGGGGGGAAGGCGAAGCAGGGAAGTTGTCTCCAACTCAGGTATGGCTTTTCTTTTCAATTCCTCAAGTGCACCTGAGATGCGGTTGGTAGGATAAAGCCTCCCATGAGCCAATTAATGTAATGACTGAAAAGCTCGGTATACGAAACAGTGAGCCAGGCGCACAGATGTAAGATGCAGGGCTCTTTCTTAGTCCTTCCATACACCCCTACCCTCTGAAACAATCAGGGGTTTGCCTGAGGCCTATCCTGTAACTAGCACTTTTGTCCCTCTCTACTGGTATACGGTGGGAAGGGACAGAGTTGCCGGAAACCCTACTTCCTGACCTGGCACCTTTGGAATTTGTTCATTCTACTTGGTAGAGAGAATGTTTCACCCTGTCACCCATTTGTGGTCTTCTCTTCCCAAAGTTTTAGAAGTGTGCAAGAGGAAGTAGAAATAGTCTCTCAATCTGAGTGCCTTCTTACCATCCTTGATCACTAGCAAGTGATAAATATGGCTTTTTGTTTCTCGGCAGGGCAGAATCTGATATGAATGTCTTTGTTTAAAATAATCTATGATCAATGATTAGCTTTTAGCCTGCTTTTTACAATTCAGCAAAAATATTATGGCCATGACACTATTTCAATACATAGAAATCTACTTTGTCCTTTTTTTTTTTTTTTCCTTTTTAGCTGAGCCATCCTGCCACCTGTTGGCAGCTTAACAGCAGCTCAGCTTGGGCCGGGACTTGAACTGCTGTTGCTCAGAGCTCAAACTCTTGAGCAAGCTCTTAATCAACTGAGCCACTTGGCCGGCCCTCTACTTTATCCTTTTAACACATGCATGAGACCCATTTCATGGATGTATTATAATTTATTTAATCAGTCCCCTATTGTTGAACATTTAGGCTATTTCTGATTTTGCAATTTACAATGCTAAAGTGAATATACTTTTAAACATACCTTTGCATATATATGTGTTTTTCTTTAAAGTTGCTGAGTTAAAGGAAATATGGATCTAAAATTTTTGATACCTGTTCATTTATTCAACATTCATTTACTAAGTGCCTACTATGTGACAGGCTCTGGTGTCTAGTGCTGGGGCCACAACAGTAACAGAACAAAAACCAAACATTCACAAAAACCAAAGGCAACTAAAGAACTAAACATGAAAAGCAAAACTATAAGAGGATTAAATTATAGGAAAGTGTTTTTAAAAACTTAAGATGAAGAACTTTATCTAAGCATACACAAAAATCAGAAGCTAGCTAGGAAAGAATTGATAGATATGGGTAGATAGAACATTAAAGCTTCTAAGTGATGGAAGATACAAGAGATACAGTTAAAGACAAACAACAGACCAGAAGAAAATTTGTAATATTTATAACAGACAATGGAGTAAGGCACATAATGTATAAAGAGCAACTACAAATTAAAAATGAATAGACAAACTTAAAAGAAAAAAATATAGACATGTAATTTTCAAAACAAGAAATGCAGATGACCAGTAGACATACCAAAAGTTTCTCAGTCTCACTAACTGATCAGAGTAATGCAGATTAAAGACAATAGGTTGCCATTTTTCATTCATTAGATTGGCAATAATTAAAAAGGCAAGGGCATATAGAATTGCTTTCCAACTCTGCTGTGGAAGTATAAATTGCTACAGTCTTGGAACAGTTCGGAGATACTTCTCAGCATTTTAATTGTGTATAGTTTTTTTTTTTTATTAAGGAATTGGGGGATGGGAACAGCCCTGAGGAATTGGGGGAAGGGGAACAGACAAGTTGCTGTCGTTTTTGTTCTTCAGTCTAGTTGTGGAGGACATTGCTTCACTGGCCCANTAACCATCACGCCACTCAGCCGGCCCCATTTTTTGTAGTTTTAATACTGCCTGTGTTTTAGTGCCAAGTATAGGAAAATAGGCCCATTGGTACTCATGCATTGATGGTGGGGTGTACAGTCAGCAATTCTGAAGGAAAATCAGATTTACCGTGGCAATGAATGTTTCTTAAAGACGTTTACAATTAAGTTACAGCATTTGAGAAGCTATGAGGTCTTGCCTACTCAACACCTTCCTGGTATACAGCAGAGGTGTGATATGATAATCCCTTCTTGTTACCATCATGGCTCATGTGCCAGGGTCTGCTGGAGCCCGCTGGTGTCTGCTCCTGAGAGCCAACTGTGTGCGTTGCTTCCTAACTCCATGTTCAGTGACCTACGTTTTGGTAGCTTGAATTTTGACGTGTTGGGATATGTCCAATACCATGGAAATTGGCCTAAGCTGCATGTAAGGCTCCCTCTGGAGCTGGTTGTTCAGCATTTACCAGCAGCACATCCCTGTTTGTTCTCCACCCCAATCCTAATCTTTTTTCTAATTGCTTTTTTCTTTGCCTGCTGGTAGAGCACAGTGAAGGCAGAAAGGTTAGCGAGTCCGACATCTGGATTGGAATACAGATTTTGCTATGTAATAGCTCTGTGTCCTTGAACGAGGTATTCACGTTCTCTAATGCCCAGTTTTCTCCTTAGTAAAATGAGGTTGATAAAGGACCCACTTCAGTGTTCTGAGTATGACATGAAATGATGTATGGTAAGTACCTAATACTACCTGGTACATAGTAAATGTTCAATAAGTTGGTATCTATTAGGTCAGTTTTGTTTTTTTTTTGCAAGTACTGATATTCATAAAAAAAACCACACATATGGATGGCTATTGGCAAAGCACTTTTGATTCTGACTGTATTGTGTTTCATGTACTGATGAACAAGAATAAAATACCATCCCCAAATTCTGAGCTTTCAGATTGCATGTTTGATGTTAAATGGACTGTGCATCTGGGCCCTTGGCATATGTCTTGGTTTGCTGTGAACAGACAGATAGTTCCCGAGTCTGGTCTTCTCATCTATTAGATCACCTTAGTTCCACCCCCAACCCCCAACTACCTATCCTCCTAAATATCCTCATTCTTCCATTTCCTTCTCTTTCTCCGTGAACAAGCAAATAATCTTTCTGGCATGTGGCAGATTATCCTAGACCTGTGGTAACAAGCCATCTTCCATGGGTCACCAGGTTGCTGCTTTTTTATATCCTGGGGGCAAGACTAGAAGGCTTGATTTTCCTGTGAGAATGAATTTCCTGGCAAAAGTGTTGCCGAAGGGTATGCGCATGCTCTACCTTCTCATTCCTGGTTCCAGGCCCCTCCTTGTCGCCCACTCAGCTCTGTGTTGCCCTCAGAAGGGCACTGGCCCACCTCAGGCAGCCTTCTCCACCCCAACATTCCTTCAGTGAGAAAAATGGTTACTTTGTAGCAAACATGGTAATGTCAAATTCTGAACACTTCACATTCGTACAGGTACAAGTGACGCTGAGATTGAAATACTTGCGATTAGAGGCATTTGTTGTAAGGGGGAATATTAACCTCTTTATATTCTTCAGGTATTAAGTGTTCACAAAACTGAAAGGTCCCTGCTTTCCGCAAACACAGGCTGCTTGTGGGATTCTTCAAACACTTTGAAGTATGCCTTTTTCAACGCGATTGGTTTTTCAATACTTAAATTACTGAGCTGTGTTTTAAAACGCGGGAACACTCAAGATGGGTACAAGTTGTTTCATGTTGGGAGCTCTTTTGCCATCAGTTTTAAACTGTTGCTTTATGTGAACAGCTTGAAAATGTAAAAATTCAAGCCTTGGCAAAACAGAGCCTTCAAACTCTACTTTTCAGCTCATTCAATTAATGAATTGATAGACTGCACCTAAAAAATATTTTATAGAAACATTTTTTTGTTAAAATAATTTATCACAATTAATATATCCTCAATATTGTTACCATAAAGTAATGATAG
The DNA here is from genome assembly GCF_001890085.2 of Hipposideros armiger. Taxonomy (NCBI): domain Eukaryota; kingdom Metazoa; phylum Chordata; class Mammalia; order Chiroptera; family Hipposideridae; genus Hipposideros; species Hipposideros armiger. Next base: position 2,502,801 of record NW_017731518.1, on the reverse strand, counting down.
GCATCAATAATATTGCTCAGGTTTTCTTCATTATATTTTCAGCAGTGTAAATTTGTGCATAAATCAAATTGTTAAAAAAATTTAAATGTGTGTATGTGTATTTAACATCCCAATAGCAGATTTTTCAAATGTGATTTTAGGCCCATTTTTTGCCCCTGAAATAGTCACACTCAAGTCTTCACAAAGAATGGACACAGATCAATCAAGTTTATTGAGCGTGATCATTTCAGAAACCACCACCACCATTCACTTTAAGCATTTCCTAGCCTTTTATATACTTTAGTTTATTTTTTTTACCTGAGCCATTCTGCTACCTATTGGCAGCTTAGCAGCAGCTCAGCTCAGGCCAGGCATCGAACCGCTGTTGCTCAGAGCTCAAACTCTTGAGTGAGCTCTTAACCAACTGAGCCACTCGGCCGGCCCTTCCTAGCCTTTTAAATGAAAAAAAAAAGTGATCTTTTATGGTAGAAAAATGAATTTTAGATTTTTCAGAGCCAAAATGAGAACACTTTAAGACAAAATCAGGCCAAATCTTTGGAATTAAAAGTGACTAAACACCCAGAAGAAACACAATATAAAAACCTGCCAATTACATTCCTGCCCAGAGGTCTGAATTGAATTCCTTTTTCATAATTTGGATATGTCTTCTCTTTCTCAGTGATACAGGAACAACACCCCCGGAGAGTGGTATTTTTGGATTTATGATAAACTTCTCTGCATTTCTTGGTAAGTACATATGATTATTATAAATAAATTTTAAAAAATTCATAATCTCCAGTGAAGTGAAATGTGTCATTTACAGTTTGTGTATAATTTTTCTTTTTGTTAAATATTTTTTTATTGGGTAATTGGGGGATGGGAACAGCCCTGGGAAATTGGGGGAAGGGGAACAGACAAGTTGCTGTC
>NW_017731518.1:2486601-2499045 GCF_001890085.2 Hipposideros armiger | reverse complement strand
GCCACTCAGCCGGCCCTGTGCTTAGCTTTTTGACCCAGTAATAGTACTTCTAGGAATTCATGTTTCATAAACACTCAAAGTGTGCCAAAGGCTTATACATACAAGATGTTCATTGAGCATTGTTTGTAATAGAAAATACACAGAAACAATGTAGAAATCGGTCACTAGGAGAATGATGAGACAAAGATGGCATTTCACTGTATTCCATGTGAGACCCCTAAAAATGATGACATAGACCTATTTGTACTGACATGGCAAGATCTCCGTGCTACATTTTTAAGTGAAAAAAGCAAGTCACTGAACAATACATGTATGATAGCATTTATGTGGAAAGCGTAACACCCAAGCATGTGTGTGTTTGTGTGTCCGTGTCTGTGTGTCCGTCCATCCATTACACTAGGGAGACAGTAAGATAGAGTGAGGAAGGACGAGTGGGTGAGTGGGGACACTATTGCCATCAGAAAATTGAAAATACAAACTTTAAAACAGCCATGCAAAACTGTCTCTGTGTTTTTCACTCTAAAAAGTCACATAATAAAAATTCATTACAGTCCCTTTCTGTTTCAGGTGCAGCCACTATGTACACAAGATATAAAATAGTGGAGAAGCAGAATCAAACCAGCTATTTCAGCACTCCTGTTTTTAACTTGGTGTCGTTAGTTCTGGGATTGGCGGGATGTATTGGAATGGGCATTGTAGCCAATTTTCAGGTATGACCAAAAGTTTTTCTGGTTATTGGGGGTGATGGAGTATGTGTGTCCAGAGGAGAGAAGCAAGAACACAAGAGCCATGCTTGTGCCTGTATAGCCATCAAATAGTAGATGAGTTTATAAAAATTGGGAGAGTTCGCGTTTTAGAAAGAGATACCATTTGAAAGTCAGTCCTGCATGGCCCTTAGGAGAGATATGGTGCAAGTGGCATGCTAATGAGAGAGCGTGCTTTGAACAATACTATGGGTGTTGCCATTGCTCTGTTATTGATGTGGTTGGATGTGTTAGGAGAGCGACTTCAGTTATTGTAATGATTTCACTAAGAGTGTGAAAATATCTATGTGAACAATGTGTGTGTGTGTGTGTGTGTGTGTGTGTGTGTGTGTGTGAGTGAGTGTACTGATTCTATTTGACCTCTGGTGTTCAATTCAAAGAGAGGCATCTGAACAGTTTCACAGATGAGGATACATATAAGTACATGGAAGTGAAATAATTTGTTTGGGTTTCTTCAGCTAATTAGTTGCCACGCCAAAATGTGGCCCCACTGGAGCCAGTTATCTTACGTGATGACTACTGTGGAGTCTGCTTGATATATGCTTACTGTGTCAAGTGTTTGAAAAAAACCACTTGTTTTATTCTAATTTGTGCATTCCTGTTTATGCTGAAGTCTCCTACTGGAAGGCATGGGACCTATTTGTCTATGAAGACAATGTTTAATATTTGAAAAACATCTGTTATATTTCAAAGTAATACTAATTATAATAGTACTCACCTCATAGGGTTATTGCGAGGATTCGACACTGTAATAGGTAATGTACGGTAACCAGCAGTCTGCACGTGGCGGCCATCATAGTCATCATTGGTTCAGCATTAGAGGCTAACACTATGGTGGTCCTGTTCCGTCCATCACTGTTGTCTCTTGGTGACAGCAAAAAGAAATTTACTCCAGGACAATTTCTTTTTCAGGGCACTTCTTTAATTTTTTTCCCACCAGAAGTTGACTGATCTTGTATGATGCTTATTTTCACAAAATGGTGTCAACCTTCACTGCCAATAGGCTGCTGGAGTACTTGCCCGCACACTGAAGCAGCCGCCTAGGGGTGCTGCACCCTGGGATTGATCTGAGAGGATAGTAAATAACCTCAGGCCTCCATCTGCACCATCTGCTTTCCATCACTTCTGCTCCTGCATGAAGTGGGACCATTGTCAGAGAGCCCTCTGTCTGACCTACACCACATAGGCCTTACCGGAGTCACCTTTTCTGCGCTGTACATAGGGGATGCCATCTGTCAGTGGGGGATGGGGCATTATAATGAAGTGCTCTGGGACACTCAGTGCTGTATTGTGTGGGATGAGGGGAATGGCACCCTTCCTCATATTACACAGTATCTTCAGGACAATCTACAGGGTCCCAGGATATTCTCTAAGGTCTCAGGGCCAATGAGTTTTCAGTTTTGAAAGTTACAAATCCATAATTATTAGTACTTCCTTGTTCACACTGGAGCTAGAAAGATGAGAGGCAATCTTGTAGCCTCCCTGAAGCAAGTCTCTAGGGCTTCGTGGCGGACATTTTGTGAACTAAATTTGCCTCTGGCTTCATTTCATTTTCCTACCCTTATTGCCATATATGGTAAAATCAGACAAACAGTGCTGCAATGCATAGTTACATGTGACATTTGTCACATGGTACAGACACTCTGTGACATTACTTTATGTCTTATGACTGTATGCATTTTGTTTTTTATTACCTCATTTATTGAAAATTTTCTATGTGACATATTTATGAAAACATTGAATGCTACAACTCATATGATTCTAATAGTAACCTTAGGAAACAGGCAGTATTAATAATTTTCTTCATTCTCAGTGGAGAAATGGAGGCCCAGAGAGGTTAACATTTACCCAAGATCATATGAGCAATAAAGGCAGAAGTGCCCCTTGCCTTGAAGCAGCCTGTCCAGAACCTGTGGGAAAGAGTTGACCTCAATGCCAGAATGAGGAAATCTCTGTGAGAAAAAAAACCATGTCACAGTTCATATAGTTCTAGTATCAGAAAGCACAATGAAAAAAAAAAAAAAAGGAAGGAGGGAAACCTGGAATGATAGAATTTATCTAGTAGAGTGTTTATATGAATTGTTCAGTGGGGGATAGTATGCACTATACGATATCCTATCACTTAATTCTCCAAATCACTGAATGTCATATGTGATAGCGCTATCAATTTCTAAACCACAAAGGGCAGACTTTAGGAAGAAAATTTAGATGGTTAGATAATTGAACTCTTGGTTCTCTTTAAGGTTTCCATGATGTGATTACATTTTTACAAAAACCGGAAGTAGAATCTATAACTTTTCTGAGAGCAAAGTGTTTGCCTTGTCATTGTTCCCATAAATACTTCTTTACAACTTCCTTGTTGAATATCCTTTAATTCATTTCCAGCATGCCATGAGCAAATCAACTTGAGAAGAATTAGAGACATGAGGGCAAGAAGGAGCATTGACCTTCTGGTGGTTTCTCTTGAGTAGGAAGTAAATTGCATTTATCGAAAATTCACAGATAGCTCCCTTTCCTGAACGGGTTGGGTGGGATGGCTACTTTTTGGGGTGTCCTCACCAATCTGTCAATGTTTTCCTTTTCCTCAAGAAGTTTCCTTTTTTGAAAAATCAAGCTTTCCAAGGTTTAACCCTCTCAATATTCTAATTTTCTCTATTTTTACTATCTTTTAAATTAACAAGAGAGTGTTGAAAAAGATCAGAAAAGGGCTCTAGGTTTTCATCTTATCCTCTATCCAAAATTCATGTCTGATCTAAGAATCAGTTCCTCTTTAAAAGGCATCTTTATGAGAGAGTAGGTAGTCTACAGTGAAAATGGCACTTTCTAAATACAGTTCCCGCTCAGTTAAGGGCCTTTTGATCTGATAATGTCAGGGTTAATGTGGGGGGCCATGAGTTTTGCAGATTAAGATTGATCCTAAAGGATATGTTGACTTGGCCAGGGATGAGGAAGCAAATTTCTTGACAGCGCTGGTGGGAAGAAACTAAATATATAAATTCAAGATATAGACCTACTTAGATTTTCAAAAAATTACTCCTGAAAACAACTCCTTAGCAATAGATGCCTTGCTTTTTTGTTTATTTTCCTTTGCCCAATATGCCTAACATTCAGAGGTGAAAAGAATTCTTTTGCTATTATTTTTTGGTTTAATGTTGTTTTTTCCCCAGTTTTATTGAGATATTGACATATAACATTGTATTAGTCCAAGGTGTATAACATAGTGATTTGATATATGTACATATTACAAAATGGTTACCACAATAAGTTTTAGCTAACATCCATCACCTCACAGTTACATTTTTTTCTTGTGATGAGCACTTTTCAGATTTACTCTCTGAGCAACATTTGAAAATACACTATTGTTAAATATTGTCACCATGCTGTACATTATATTATATAACTGAAAGTTTTTACCTTTTAACTGAAAGTTTTTATCTTTTGATCACACTCACCCATTTCCCTCCACCCCTCTCCTCCCCACCTCTAGCAACCACCAGTCTGTTTCCTGTATCTATGAGTTCAGGGTTTTGGGGTTTTTTTTTTTAAGATTTCACATCTAAGTGAGATCATACAGTATGGTCTTTCTCCGTCTGACTTTTTTCACTTAGCATAGTGCCCTCAGATCCATCCATGTTGTTGCAAATGGTGAGATTTTTCTTTTTTATGGATGAATAATATTCCATTTGTGTGTGTGTGTGTGTGTGTGTGTGTGTGTACCATATTTATCCATTCATCCATCAATGGACACTTAGGTTGCTTCCATGTCTTGGCTATTGTAAATAATGCTGTAATGATCATGGTGGTGCATATATCTTTTTGAGATAGTGATTTCATTTGCTTTGGGTTATTACTATTTTTTTTTAGCTGAGCCATCCTGCCACCTGTTGGCAGCTCAGCGGCTGCTCAGCTTGGGCCAGGACTCGAACCGCTGTTGCTCAGAGCTCACACTCTTAAGCGAGCTCTTAACCAACTGAGCCACTCAGCTGGCCCGGGTTATTACTATTTTTAATTGTGGTAAAATACATATAACATAAAGTTTAATATCTTAACCATTTTTATGTGTACAGTTCAGCGGTTATTTTCCTTAATTCTTTAAATACTTAAAGGTATACACACATTTTAAAAATCGTATAATGTATTGTATTTTTCTTATATAACTTCCTTAAATCTATACTCTTCATGCTTGGTATCCTAAGTATACAGAACCTATATGTTATGAATGAATAATTGATATGCCATGTTGCAGAATATTAATGCACTCATATTTGAATATAACACAAATCAAATAGTGGATTTCTCCCCTATATTCCTAAGTTTGGTACTAGGAAATAAATTTCGTTAGAAAATAAATTTAAAAGTTGTTTGTTTGTTTTTTAATTTCCTTTTCCCATGTAGAGGAAAAAGCCTTTCCTAAAGAGTTTGAGTGGAAATTGATTCAAATCAATTTGTTTGGCAGTGCCAAACCGGAAGTGGTTAGGATTTAAATCTTAATAAAGATCTCTTGAGTTTTCTTCGTGGACAGTCTGGAATAGAACTCTGTGGTTCTGGGGAAACCTGGGTGGCCCAGGTCAAAAAAAAAAGTTCAGGGAATATGGGTGTGGACAGTGAGTTGGGGCCAAGAGGAGTCTGGGGCCAAAACCAGGCTGTTTTGGACAATAATTTGCTCCTTTGCAAATTTCAAATTTTTAAGTTCAAGGGGAAACTCAGTCATTCAATCTAAACATCATTGTTATACCAGAAAGTAGGTGCCTACTGCACATTTGAAAGGAGCCTAAAGTGAGCTCCTTGATGGGTCAGTTATGAGCACAATTGGGGCCAACACCAGATTTTTTGCCTAGACTGGGTCTAGGGATTGCCTTCTTGTTGAAATGTCTGGTTAGAGGATGGTGGGGGCTTTGATTGAAGATGTCTTTGCATTGCAAGGGCAATGTTTTTACTTAGATTTGTGTGTTCATTTGGGGTGGCTTGGGCAGGACAAATAGAGATTATGGGGGAACAGGGAGCCTAAAAACCTTGGTACCTTCACGGACCAGGTTGTGTACTTTATAATTTATCATGTAATCTTCACTGCAAACCTGCAAAACAGAAATGATTATGCCCATTTTACATATAAAGAAATTCAGGTTTTAAACTAAGAGCCCAGTCAGTAGTAGAGTCAAGACATTTTTATCCAGGCCAGCTAGACTCCAAAGCCAACCATACTCAACTCTGCCACCTCTAAGGTAGATGTCATTCTGTCCTTGTCCCACGTCCCCAAGTTTTCTGTGGGAAAACATTTACTTTATCATGGGAGAATGGTTTTCCCTTGGTTATCTGCAAGCGGCTGCATTTTCCAAAGTGGGGGTGGGTGCATCTGTGAGACAGACAGCTTTGAGTAGCCCAGGGTGAGTGAGTGCTTGGGTCTTGATGTGGACAGACTCATTCAGAGTAACATTACACTTGTGATTTTCTGTCTAGGAGTTAGCTGTCCCAGTGGTCCACGACGGCGGTGCCCTTCTGGCGTTTGTCTGTGGTGTTGTGTACACGCTCCTGCAATCCATCATGTCTTACAAATCGTGTCCCCAGTGGAACAGCCCCTCCACATGCCATGTACGGATGGCCATCTCTGCTGTTTCCTTTGCAGCTGTGGTCCCCAGTATCCTTTTTACATCTGTCAGTGTCCGTGCAAGCTTGACGCCTTCCCCTAAGCGCCTTCCATCAAAAAACAAAAAAAAACCATGAAAAAGCAAAGGTTCACAGCCAAGTTTCCACATGCTTCGGAAGAACCATTGGGAGAAAAGCGTAAATCATTAAGAAAATGTCTCAACATTGTCAGGTTAGATCAAAAGAATCTTTGGGGCAAAGAATGGTATGAAAGGAGGATGGAAAAATGTCAGAAAACTTCAGTCTCTGTTTACTTTCCTTCCGACAGGGCTGGTTTCACCAGCCATGTGATAATATTTATTTTCCTTTGTAGTGCTTGGCTAAAGACACCAAATATTGATATTGTACTTATAGTAATAGCCCTGTGAAGTCCCAAGAAGCCAGACTCTCCCCTTTCCCTGCACGTAGGTGACTCCTTGGTTTGATTTACTCATAGTAAGAGGTTTTTAAAAGCTCTATAGCATTAACTTCTAGGTCAATTAAAATACACTTAGCCTTTTCTCTTTTATTACTGATTTCATTTTCAAAATTTATTTCATTTTCAAATCAATGTGAAAAGAAAATATGAATTTATTAGGCTTGTATGTTCTAGAGGACATGACAGCTCCCTCTCTCTCTCTCTCTCTCTCTCTCTCTCTCTCTCTCTCTCTTTCTCTTTCTGTCGCTCCCTCCCTCCCTTTTTCTTGGCTCTCTTTCTTCCTAGAGGTATTTAACAAAGAAACTAAACAACCCGTGGTCTTCAAGGGGTGGAAAATACCACCTGCACTCATCAGAGAAAGCTGTAGAGTCATTAAAAATAGTGATTACTGTCACATTATTGGAAAACTGGGAGCTATTTTACTAGCAACAATTTTGTTAGTCTGGGTTGGATTGGGGTATTAATTGGGCAAGCCAGTGCCATGTGCTTCTAAATATTAAGCTCTTCTAAATAGTAAGCTTGGTGTTGCTCTTTTAACATAGAAGCTTTACAAAATATTAAGTCTTTTTTTCCAGCTTAGGGAAGGAAATGTTTAATTACAAAATCTTTAAGCACTGAGGAAACAAACCTTAGTATTGAGAAATTTAACAACAAAATATATATATACCTCTGGTTCCTAAGCTAGTTTCTTCTCAGTTTCCTTGTCCTATTTATGGATTGAAGACATTCATGCTTTCTCTTCAAATCTATCACCTTAAGACCTTTAGCTTATGTTAGCTGTAAAATTCATGGCAGAAGTGGCTGTAGTATTAAATGAAATGTTTCTTGGTGTCTCCTTGCTTCCCGCTTTGGAGACAGATCTCTAGGTAGTAAACTTAGAAAACGTTTTAGCAGAATATGCATTTTCAGTCTCCGAGTTTCACATACGAATAGTTCCCATTTCTAGAGGGTTTTTATGAACCATGTCAAGGGGTGGCAGCCCCACACAGAAAGAAACTTGATTCATATCTGAATCAAGCTAATTCAGACAAAGTGATCCGTATGAAAAAGTCTTTTGCATTAAACATTAGTGTGGTATTTCTATTTCCTTACAAAGATTTCAAAGCATCTTTAAAATGCCCTTGTTTCTCCTTATTGTAATATTTCTGCAAAACGACCCCACTGACTACTGAAGACGCGGAGGCAAGTTAGAATCAGGTGTCCCGCCCTCCCTGGTAAACTGTCTGTCTTGCACCAGCTTCTTCCTGGGCTTCCTTCGACAAGGCTGGGATGTTTCTGGGAGCTGAGACCAAGTCCGTTTGGCCAGGGTTTTCCCTGCCTCTATCTTCTCTCCCTGCAGCATGGTACCTGGTGCCCAGAACATGGAACAAAAGCACACAGACAGCCTTTACAAAATCACTAACAACACGAAATCCAGGTTCCTTTGCTTGAGACACGCAGTCTGAGACTGCCGATATCTTTGACCTCATTTTTACACTTTCTCCTCCAGACTTGGCTGTTTTGTGCTTTCTCCCCTTGCTCTTCTGGCTGGATTACATCTCCTTCACCTTGTCTTTCAAGAGCTGAGCTGTCCGTCCAGTATGGTAGCCACCAGCCACATGTGGCTACCGCGCACTTGAAATGTGGCTAGTTCCACATTGAGACGCCGGATTTCAAAGACTTAATAAGAAAAAAAAAAGTAAAATAATCTCAATCATTTTTTATATGATCACATAATTGAAATGGTAATATTTCTGATCTACGGGATGAAAGGAGGTATATTATTAAAATTAATTTTGTTTGGTTCTTTTTTAGCGTTCTTTAAACGCAGCTACTATAGTAAAACAATTTAAATGACACCTGTGACTGGCATTATTGGGTTGTCAGAAAAGTCATGACGTATTTTTTCTGTTTTTCATTGCAAAAATGCGTCATGACTTTTCCGACAACCCAATGTATTTCTGTGGGACGGTGCTGCTCTAGAACTCAAACCTCACACCTTAAATTCAGCTCAACTCAGTGAAGCCCTCCTTGACCCCCAAACCCCATTCCATTCTAAATTAATACTTTTCCCAGTGACGCAGCACTGTGTGCTGTTCTTTTCTCCCCCAGTCCTGGGCTTCCTTCGACAAAGCTGTGATGTTTCTGGGAGCAAGTCCGTTTGGCCAGGGTTTTCCCTGCCTCTTTCTTCTCCCCCTGCAGCATGGTACCTGGTGCCCAGACGTGGAACAAAAGAACACAGACATGAAAGACCTAAGGGGCTTTAAAACTATTACAAACAGAAGTATGATCATGAAAGGATCAGAGAATCTGCTATGCTTTCTACTTTTGTTTTGAAAAACTGAGAAGTGTTAAGCATTGCAAAATATGGGGGTGGAGGGCAGGGAGAGGAGGTGCTGACTCTGAATTCAGAGGGGGTGCTGAACTTGGCATTGATGCAACAGTTGGAATTTCTAACTTTTTTAAAACCGTTTTTTTTTCATTGTTTTTTTTTTTTTTAGAGCTTCTCATGTCTGTCTTTCTCTTTTACCTTCTAAGTTCAATCAAAATGGCGTCACTGTCTTTGTGCAGACAATATTGTTCATGGAGGACAATAGCCCCAGTCCCTGGTGTTATCAGGCCGGCCCAAGTTCAGATGTAGGATATATCCCTTGGATTTGTAAAACCCTTTGGGCTTGGGAGGGAGGACTCAGTTTATACCCTATTACTCACTCAACAAAAATCTGTTTTTTTAAAGGTAAGAGTTTGAATTTCTGTAGTTTGGTTTTGTATATAAGCCTTGATACTTCGTAATGCTTTGGTACGTTAAAATGTTAAGTTTTCTAAAAATACTAGTGTTAATAAAGCTGCTGCCTTGAAAATAGTATTTTAGGGAAAAAGTACTCAGAAAGTATTCATCTTGGACTGCCATGTCAGTCATTTTGACCAAATTTAAAGAACTATTGTAACTGGGAGCAACACCAAGAAACAGGCTCGAGGAAAATGTAGCCGCAGATTAAAATTTCGCTATACGAACTGAAAGGTATTGCTAAGGAGTAACTGTATTTCCATGTTATAATTGAACTGCTGTTCTAATCGAATTTAAGGTTAGAGATTTTGAGGAGCTAATGTAACTTGGTTTGACTGCAGAAATGTTGGTATTAACATTTTTTATAGTGTTAAAATACACATAATATTTACCATCTTAACCGTTTGTAAGTGTATATAGCTCAGTGTATTAAAAACATTCATATTGTTGTGCAACCATCACCTCTGTTCCATAATTCTTTTCATTTTGTTAAACTGAGAATCTATGCCTGTTAAACAGTAACTCCTCACTGTCCCTTCCCCCCAGGCCCTGCCAACCACTATTTTACTGTTTACAATTTTGACTACTCTGAGTACCTCATGTAAGTGAAATCATGTACCACTGGTCCTTTTGTAACTGGCTTATTTCACTTTACATGTCTTTAAGCTTCATCTATGTTGTAGCATATTGCAGATTTTCCTTCCTTTTTAAGCCTGAAAAATATTCCATTGTGTGTTATACCACATTTTGCTTATCTATTCATCTGTCCGTGAAGACGTGGTTTGTGTCCATGATTTAGCTATTGTGAATAATGCTGCTATGAACATGGATGTACAGATGTCTCTTTGAGGATCTGCTTCAGTTCTTTTGGGTAGATACCCAGAAGTGGAATTGCTGGGTTATACAGCAATTTTATTAATTTTTTAAGGAAACTCCATACTGTTTTCCACAGTGCCTGCACCATTTTACATTCTCACCAACCACCAACAGTGAACAAGGGTTCTAAATTCTCCACATCCTCGCCAACACTTTTTTTTTATAGTAGCCACCCTAGTGGGTATGAAGTGAAGCATTTAACACTGTATAATTATTATATTATTGGAAGAATAATCTAGTCTGAACATTAAAAGGCCTATTTTCTTCTGCACTTCCCTTAACAATTTCCTTTTTTTAGTGATTGTCTGTGCTTCACTAATTTCTATAACCAAGCTGGAGTGGAATCCAAAAGAAAAGGTAAAATTTAAGTCATTTTCACTATGATTGTCGAACTTGGTTATGTGGACTGTGGCTGGGTAAAGCCTTCTTGGAAAGGGTCACTGCCATTTCTTAGAACAAGTTGCAAAATAGGGAGTAAATATGACATAGAATTCACTTACTGTCCAATTATTTGGTAATGCATTGTTTTTGTTAGCTATCAGAGTCATCTCAAATGGTTCCTGGGATTAGTTTCAAAAATTTGAATTCCTAATTCTCTCTTAAACACTCCAACCATCTATGACCAGTAAGAGAGCGCAGACATTTAAGGATAGGAGAGCAATGTGAATGAAGGTGTATGGAGGCCAGAGGAAGCATGGGACCTTAGGCAGAGGGGACGCAACCTGCTCCACCATAGTGGATATTTCATTTCAGGATAAAGCGAGACATAAATAGGGTCAGGGATAAATTTTCAGGGAGTAGTTCGTGCAGGGCTTTCAGAGGTGGGCAGAGAGGCTCATGCTTCACTTAGGTGACCAGAGTAATTGAAAGAATATTATTGGATGAATATTAGTTAGAAGCAACGTCTGGAATAGATTGAAGAGGACGGAGCCCGGAGTTAGGATGGCAGAAAGCAATTCTATTAGTTCAGATTTCCAATCAAGATTAGCCTAGATTGGAGATAAGAAGGAAATATATTTGACGGGCACTGGCAAGTGACTAACATGAGAAAGAAAGGACATGATGAATCAAAGATGACTTCCGAGTTTTTATCTTGGGTGAACCAAAGAATTTGTTCTCATGAGGAGAGAGAGAGAGAGAGAGAGAGAGAGAGAGAGAGAGAGAGAGAGAGAGAGGGTCCCCAACAGGAATACATTATTTTGTGGGGGGAGGTTGATGGGTTGGGTTTTACAATCATTGAATCAGAAGCTATAGTGAAACATCAAGGAGAAATGTCCAGTTAGACATGTAGGACTAGACTTCAGGTGGGACTGAGAGCCATCAGAGCAGTGCACAGGGCAGAGTGACCGGCCATTTCCAGACCAAACATCAGAACACACGGAATTGTTTGGAATTGAGATGGACTCAGGCCATTATACTGGTGATTCTTTTAGATGCCACGTGGAGAAGAATGAATGGACACCCCAGGAGAGAAGGGAGTTAGTGCAAGAACGGCAGGAGTATTTTTTCATGGGGCAGGTGGAGTTCCTGATGTTTTTCAAAAAGCAGTTTCAGTTAGAAATGTTGGAGTTAAAAGCCAATTGCAGGGGATTCAAGAAATGGTGAGAGGAGTGGTTCATTCATTCAGCTATTACCGAATGTTTGGAGGTGAGAGGAAGAGAAGTAAGATGGTGGCCAGAGGGGACAGCGTGATTACAGGAAGGATTTTCTACCACAGAGGATCTGGCATGTGATGGAAGCCTGCAAGAGACAAGGGGAGAGACGGAAGATGCTGAGGAAGAGAATGATTTAGACAGAATTTTTTTTTTATTGTTAGTTTCAGGTGTACAGAACAATGCAATAGTTATCCTTTTCACCCTCACAAAGTAACAACGCCCCTCCCCCATCTACTGCCCTCCCACCCCCGATATCATGCTTATCTATTACAATTCCATTGACTCCATTCCCACTCTCTACTCCACGTCCCGTGACTATTT
>NW_017731518.1:2478540-2483696 GCF_001890085.2 Hipposideros armiger | reverse complement strand
TTTTATTGGGGAATTGGGGAAGGGGAACAGCCAAGTTGTTGCCCTTCAATCTTAGTTGTGAAGGGCTCAGCTAGCTCAGCTCCAAGTCCAGTTGCCATCCGGCTGCCCGGCCGCAGCTTGCGGCCACTCAGCTCAAGGTGCCGTGTTTAATCTTAGTTGCGGGTGGGCATAGCCCACCATCCCATGCGGGAGTCGAGCCGGCAAAGTTGTTGTTAGGAGCATGTGCTCTGACCAGCTGAGCCATTCTGCCACCTATTGGCAGCTCAGCAGCAGCTCAGCTCAGGCGCAGCTCACTGGCCCATGTGGGAATTGAACTGGCGACCCTGTTGCTCAGAGCTTGCGCTCTTAACCAACTGAGCCACTCGGCCAGCCCTAAAATCTTATATTTTGAAACAAGTGAATTAATTATTATCAAAAAGCATATAGAAAGCCCAGAAAATTCTTTAGGACCCAACTCAAGCTCAGCACAAACTGTGAGGTCCTCTCTTAAAGGCTAGTTTCATAGCTGGCACTGAAATTGTTTACCCTCTTTTATACCTTTTTTTCTTTTCTTTTTTTTTTAAGAGTGTCACCCTCAAGATATCCACAGAAATCAATGATGACTTTTGAAGAAAGAAGCATTATATCTTCCTCAATGAAAGTCATAGACAATTTCCGGAAGTGGAGTGGGGGAAAGACAGGGTTTTCATGCTGCCCTGAGTGGCATACGTCTGTGGCACTTCAGGACTTGAACTTAATAATTCCCACTAGTTGTATTATTTCCAAAGGTATGTTTTCCCAGAGAATGTAGAGCATTTATGACATTGTAGCAATGTTTTTATAATTTTCTAAATAGACACTTTTTTTATATGTGCAAATTCATTACAGAAAAGGCGTTACAAAAATCGGAGAACTCTTATTTTTGTACAGGTTTTGTGTGTGTGTGTGTGTGTGTGTGTGTGTGAGTGTGTGAGAAATTTCTGGAAATACACTAAAAGAAATTTGTTGACAAAAAGTTAAAAATTGGGGGATATTCCTTTTTTTAAATTCCATTTTTAGATAACGAGCTGTATACTTTTCTATCCTGAGAATATTTGTAAAATTCAATGTATGGTGATCATAAAGATTCAGTTAATAAATGAACACTAAATAAGATACCCTGATTTTTAGATGAACTAAACAAAATGCTTCCACTGAAAAGCCTTAATACCACTATGCACATTAACTCTAGTGAACACAGAAGACCTCAGTTTTGAAATGCCACACTGCTCAGCACCCTTGCTCACAAGAGCTGGAGTTTTTACCTTTGCTGTAATTGGCAGTCTGTAGTGGGCATAATTTCAGGTGGGATGGATTCAGCAACGCTGGTTCAAGATCAAAAACCGTATAACAAGTGGGTAAAATGGAGGAGAGCAACTCACAGGAAAACCTCTTGCTTCCGGATTGCTCTTTGCTAAATGAGCACGGAGGGAGAGCATGTCTCCCGGAATGTTGCTGGAAGTGAGGGTTATGGGAAGGAGACTTTTGCTTCCCACTAAACGTCTGCAAAACCAACCTGTGAAAATCATTACAAATGTGTAATTTGTAAACCCACCCTTGACGGTTACTGGCGTAAGTTGATAGATAGTCTGACTGGGAAGCTGAAACTTACATCTCGAATTCATCTTATGCCAGTAAACATGTCAGTGGTCCCAGAGAGAAGGGGAAGGAGTGGGTGTGGGGTACACCTTATGCGCACCTCCTTGTAATGCGTGTGGCTGGATGTTTACACACTGTATGAAATCTGAGGATCTCTGCGACGACAAACTGTCTCCCCTAAGCGCCCAGCAGTGAGAACCTGAGAACCATTCCTTGTAACTTGTCATAATGGTGTGGATCCCCATTGTCACATTGGAACTGAAAGACTGATGAAAGCCATGTCAAGCGTTTGTTATTCCGAAGCGGAGGTGGAACATCACATACCTTTACAGTGGAAACTGGAGTACAATGAATTCCTGGTTGTCTTCACTTTGAACACACTTTTGTTATCAGCGCTTCTCATGACGCATTACATTCTTCATTTCCACATCTCTCTGTGAGATTAGATTGGGAGCCACTTGAGGGCAGAGGATGTGCCTTGATCTTTCTCTCTATAACTCTAGCATTTAACTGGGTACCTCCTGGTACACAGCAGGTGCTTAATAAATACTGAATGCATGAATGAAGGAGTGAACAAATAAGGGAATGACTAGAGATATTTGTCGTGTTGTCTAATGAGATTTACTCCGGTTTACTACTAAGTGATAAACCAATAGTCTGTATCACCCAGTAACGCTGACTATTCTGCTTTGTGTACTGTAAACATTTCAGTTGTTTGGGCTTCACCATTCAGTGACAGCTGTCTTCAACCTGGACATTTACCACAGAAATTGTTACATGGGCTGGACAAAATGGTACATCTGGCTTGGCAAACTGAGAAGGCCAAAATTCACTGCGGACAATCACATTCTGCTGCTTCCATGCAGCCTCTAAAGCTGGTCTTATCCACATGTTGATATTCTTTCTGACTTCCATGAACTTGCATTGCCTTGGACCTCATGACTGAAAGAGTAAAATATAATGAAGTATTTCTTTATTTTGGTAATTTGTGTCTCTGTTACCATATGTCACCTGAGTAGTAAAGTGAAGTGTATTCATCCAGGAAACAATTCAAGTTCCATTGGATTTTATACAG
The DNA here is from genome assembly GCF_001890085.2 of Hipposideros armiger. NCBI lineage: Eukaryota > Metazoa > Chordata > Mammalia > Chiroptera > Hipposideridae > Hipposideros > Hipposideros armiger. The sequence continues at coordinate 2,481,004 of NW_017731518.1, read as the reverse complement.
GTATAGTTTAAACATCATGTTTTCTTTTTTTTTNCTCTAGTTCCATCCATGTTGTTACCAAGGGTACTATAATAAGAAATTTTTAAAAAGCGCTTCCGGAAAGTAAGACCTTACAGCAGAGCAGTCTCAGATGTACTTTTCTTTTTTACCACTAGGAGGAGACCTTTCCCCACAAATCAGACACAAACCAGCTGCTGGGAAGGATTCACCAAATTATATCCCTAGGCAGTTATAAAAATCTTTTTTCATTTCATTTTCCATCTTAAAAATGTGAAAAGTACCTGTTTTTTTAAATTTACTCCATTAATTACCATGCCTTTCTTGTATTGCTTTGCGTCCTGTTCCCAATATTAATGAACGCAAAGAAAAGCCTTTACATTAATTCACTAAATAGAATAATCATTTCGGCACTGCCTCAAGCTAATATGTGGTGCTTTAGAGCTTTCATAGCACATTCCTGTGCATCGACTTACTTGGTAAGGTGGGCAAGAATTATGTCATTGTCGCATTTTACATAGCAAGGAGATTAGAGCTTTGCCTGCATTCACATGTGTAGTGGAGTCTGGACTTCTGGTTCAATGCACTTTCATTAATATGCTACAGAAATACCTGCCAAAAGTTCCTAACCCACCTTCACTGTCCAAGGATGATATGGGATGGGGCACATCCCTGGTGCTGTCACCAAAAGGAGGCAGCCTGTGTTCTCTACCACTTCATGGAGGCTGGTCAGGTCCTCCTCAGTGTGACCCAAATGAGAACAGTGGATGGGAATGTCCACGAGGACAGCAAGGACAGGTGTCTGCGAGAGTTTGAGGTGCCTGGAGGAAATCTTTGCGGATGAAAATTGGATCAAAGAAAACAAATGTCACCATAAAACCAACCTGCAATTCAGCACATTTGATTATTCACACCTGTAACCTATAGCCAAACAGAAAGTGAAATGGGGGGAAAAAGTGTCATTATTTGAAATCAGCGGGGTCCACCTGATAGTCAACAGGCCTCATTTTGCAAGTGGGCTAACGTCAGAATGAAGACGTTATTTTTTTACTTAAATGGTATTTTAAAATGCTTTTTAAAAAGTAGTTTCCAGCATTTAAAAATCAGGATCTCTCTCTCTCTAACACACACACACACACACACACACACACACACACACACACACTTTTTCTTTTAACCTCTTTGAAAGCAAATGGATCATAGTTTCCCATCTGGTGAAAATTGAATTGAGCTGATGAGGCATGGGCTTCCCATTTTCTCTCCCATTTTGCAACCATCAGTTTCATTTCTTTTTATTAATCTCCTGGCCTCCATAGACAGCTGACTTTGGAACCCTCAAGTAAAGCCATTCTCATTCTTGCCTTCTGTTTTCTCATTCCTGCCCCAAGAAGGTAGTCAGTGAACATGTAGATGTCTCATTAGCATTTGCTTTTTAGCTATGTTTTCCTTACCCTGTTAAGCAGAACTGTTTTCTGAAGTGACATTTTCTATGGCAGTAGAGACACACAAAACCCAGTGGTGACAGTCAGCCAGTTTCCTCTAGATGCATATACTCATTCTTTCAGATAACCACACGAACGTTGACTGCCTTTCAGCTTGGGGATTCCCAGCTTTGGCAAAGCAAGCCCTGCCTTGTATGGAGCACTCTGTCTTCTGTTGAATCCGTATTTGCTTCCCAGTCTCAGCCATTTGGTGGTTCTTATTCTGCTTTTTGAAACTATTTGATAGATAGGTAAGCGTTAAAGCCAGAGTGTGTGAGTGCCAGAGAGCACTTTTGGAATGATCGTATTCCTGTTCTCGTTGGGCGGGGCCCTCCTGTTCACCCACACGGCCTCGCTTTACTGTGTCGCCTCACAGGGTGACTGATGCTCACTGCACAGCTTTTCACTCTGGTCTGACCTTCTCATTGTTATTTCAGTACCGCTCAGGTGAATCGGTTTAGGCTAAATTCTGTTTCTTTATTGTTGCTACTAGGATTACGTATATCACGTAGTGAGTGCGATCTGTGAATGGACAGTGGCCTTTGGTTTCATTTTCTACTTCCTAACATTCATCCATGATTTCCAGGTAGGTGTTTATCAATTCAGATCTTATAAATTGCTGGCACATAGGATTGTTAAAACCATAGAAAATTCCTTGCATTAAAAAGAGCACTGTGTTTCTCTTTTTATCCTTACGTGTTTGGAAAAATAGTATCATACAACTTAGTTTATTCCAAAGGCAAACAGCTTTAATCATTCTCCCAACCAGTGAAACCTTTACATGTCCTCTGCCATTTGATGCTTGTAGTCATACATCTGGTTATTTCCTTTTTGAGGAAGGTTCACTTAGTGGTTCCAAATAATAGGAAGTATGTCTTTTAAAAAAATAAAAGTGTGTGGTTGAAAAATGTTCCCAAGACAGAGAGAAGGTGGGACCTGATTAAATGTGGCCACAGGTAAAATCATATATATATATATATATATAT
>NW_017731518.1:2373527-2475335 GCF_001890085.2 Hipposideros armiger | reverse complement strand
GGCAGTGTCACTGGCCCTCATATGTGGGATCTGAACCGGGGCCCTCTGGCATCCCAAGCGAGTTCTTAACCATCGCGCCACTCGGCCAGCCCTAAACCTTATGTTTTCTTAATTTATATAGCTTTGCATGTGGGCATGATGGTTTATCTGTGTAGAGATCCTTGAACATTAGTATCAGAAGTTTGCATCAGTCAAAAATTCTCAGAGTTGAAGGCACCACAAATACAACTCAATTTTTTTAAGGAAAAGGGGGCATCTATGGACTCAAATAACTGAGAGGTACAGGACTTGAGCTGGCTCCAGAGATGGTGGATCCAAAAGTGCCACCAGGACTCCATTTTTTCTCTCCTCTGAGCTCTTCTTTTCTCTGCTGGCGTCATTCTCAGGCATGCTTTCCCCTGGGAGTGAGATGGCTTTTGGAAACCCTAGGCCTACAACCTGTGCAGTGGACAGAGAAGACTTCTCAGTAGCTCCAACAAAAACCCGTGAGTTGAAACTCATCCTTGATTGGCTGGCTTGGGTCACATGCCCATCCTGTAGCCCAGGGAGGCAGGATGCACTGATTCATCAGACCTGAGTCACATGTCTACCTCTGGAGCAGGGAGAGGTCAGCACCACCCATATTACTGGGCTGATGGTGGGTGAAAGTTGTTTCTTAGGAGAAAGGAATGAGAAATGGATCTTGGACAAACATAAAGCAAGATTCCAAAATGGTATTAAAGTAACCACCCACTCCACTGCCCCCCGCACCAGAGAAGCTGACCTAACTTGTTTCAGAGCAAATGAAATGTACTTGCTGACAACCTTTTCAGGTTAAAAGAAAAGAAAGTGTAAGCCATTTAGGTAATAAACCTGCCTTCGGTTAACTTCCAAGTGATATTTATTCTTTCTCAAGCTTCTTGTGTTCTTATTTAACCTCTGAGGTTGATCAGACAGTTATATATTTCAGATGAGGAAACTAAGGCAAAAAGAAGTTCAATGATGTACAAGAGATGCTACTGCCAGATGGCAACAGATGGCAGCCAGGGACTCTTGTTTTCCTGATTGCTAATCAAGTGGTTCTTTTTTGTTGTAGTTGTTGAATAAAGACTAACAGGATTACACAGAAACTGCATTTCATAAACCAAATTAAGTACGTCAGTATTGTGCTGCGTTTGGGTTTCCTAACATCTTTACATGTGGCATTGTCCCATGTTCCTGTTTTTTTACTCAGTTGGATACATACTGGTCTGGTGTTTGGACCTGGAATGAGGAAGAAATAGTAGGAGGGAGATAAGTGATATCCCATTCTCTCCCACTCCCTGGTTCTGGCAATCAGTAAGCCCAGCCGTCTCCCCACACACATACTCTTGGTCTGGCTCTGAGTACCCCGCATTCTCAAGGCCAGAAGGTCATGCATCTGTGTCCTGTCTATTGCACAAGAGAACAACCACAGCTTCAAGCCCTGGAGGAGAAGTTTCTGACTCTCCTTGGTCACCCCCAGCAGATTCATCTTCTAAAATGAAGGGCAGCAGAGTGCCAAATTCATGTTGGGGACGGGGTGGCAGTGACCTCCAAAATCGATGCTTGGGAGACACTGAAGGAGATACCAACAATATGCAAATACAGTAAACTTATCTGGACTCACCACGCTGGAGTGAAAAATAATTTCTAAATAAGTGAGGATTCAACTGTTCCCATTCACAGCCCTTACTCTCGGTACCATTTGTTCTTGTTGAAAAATTTTCGAATCAGTAATATCCATATGATTCAAAAATCAAAACAATATGAAAAGGGATTCTATGAAAAGCCTTTGTATTTTTCTCTACCCACATTTACTCGATTCACCCCTTTCCTTATTGAGATCTACTTTTTATGAAAATACAAGCAGAAGCACATATTTTAAAATATTTCCCTTTTATGCTCAACCCCAAAAGTAGCATACTGTGCAGCTTTGAGCCTTCCTCTTTTGACTAAGCAATGTGTCTTAGAAATGTTTCCTCATCAATACATAGAGAGCTTCCTCATTTTTTGTTTGTTATGTTTCACACCTGTACAGTATTCCATTGTATGGTTGTGCCCTCATTTATTAAACAAGTCCTTTGTTGGATGAACAATCTTGTGGTTTCCAAACTTTTGCAATTACAAGTGTATGACCTTGTACGTACATCATTTCACACATGTGCAAGGAAATCTGTGGGAGAAATTCCCATAAGTGGGAATGCTATGGGAATGCTAGGACAAACGGGAAGTGCCTCTGTAATTTGACCAATACTGACCGTCATCTTGCCTTTAGAACATTCTACTTGAGCGTATTTTTTGTTGTTGGGAAATCTTTCCAATTATTTCACACTTTCTTCTAAACTGAGGATGCCAAGCATAAGTTCACTTTTTCTTGGTGACTCACTGCCTCTACAGGCACAGATGTGGATTCTGCTGTAGATGGTGGAGGCCAGAGGCCAGCTGACTTGGTCCCTTTTCTATAAACACTCTCCATTCTCCCTTTTATTTGAACACCTGGGGCACGGGGTAGGCTGTTTGCCCCCCTCTGTTGCCACAGCACAGCACTGCTCTCTCCTACCTCCTCTCTCTGGCTTTTCTTTTCATGGTCAAGAGCGTCTCCAGCTCACGTTGGTTTTTTGTGATCTCAAACTTTTGTCCCTGCCTCTTCTAATCTTGTCCCTTTTCTACCCACTTTCTCTTTTTGGTATCTCTTTGAAGGGCTGCTACGTCACTTAACACCTGATCTTTTGAGAACATTGTGCTTTTATAGACATCAGTCATCAACCACGATATTCTCTTTTCCTTTTCCGGCAAACTGACCATTGCAGAACACTTGGGGGAATCCAAAGACCATTTGGCCCTCCCTGACCTTGTAGGTTGATGGCCAATGTGTAATGATCCATTGAGTGGGGACACCAGCAATACAGGGACCACAAAAAAGAGAGGAAACTCCAGCTTTGAAAAACTGAAAACGTTTATTTAAAAGTCATAAGCTTTAATTTCACTTAAATGTGCCTTTTATGTAATTTAAAAATTAATAAACTGTATTTTTTAGAGCATTTGTAGGTTTACAGCAAAACGGAATGAAAGGTACAGAGTTCCCACACACCCCATGCCTCCACACATGCACAGCCTTTCCAAATACCCACATCCCCCGCCAGTTGTAATTTGTTACAACTAGTGAACGTAATTGACTCCTCCTCATCACCCATCGTCCTTAGTTTACATTAGGGATCACTCTTAGTGTTTTCCATTCTCTGGGTTTGGACCTAAGTATAATGACATGTATCCACTATTGTAGTACCATACAGAATAGTTTCACTGTCCTAAAAATCCTTCTACCATTTAAAAAAGAAAATATTATTTGGAATTACCTATGGAAAGGCATCCTATTTTTTTTTTTTTTAGTATGAGGTATTCAGGGACTTTTGCTTAAGCACCAGGAACATTCCTCTACCTGCTTGGGTTATCACCCAGGTTCTGTTCACGCTGAGCATCTACCATATTGAAGACACATTATTATAGTTGGTCCCATTTTACTGAAAATTCAGGAAATTGAGGTGCAGTGAGGTTGTCATCAAGTACCAAGGAATGGGACCAGGAGTAAACCCAGGGCTGTGACTCCTACAGTCAACTTTTTCCAAGAGGTCAATGAGATTATCAGCCATTATCATGTGAGTATGAATTAGCTTTTCTAGGGTCATATAATACAAGGCACTGAGGAGTGAAATCTCCAAACTGGCAAGTTTAGAAAAATGAGTAAAATGTTGGGGTTGTTGTTTCAAAAGAGTGGGTCCTAGTTAAACTGCATCTAAGACTTGCAGGCAGAGGCCTCCATCATCCATGCAGACTGAGGAGGAAATAGTCTAAAATAGCCAAGGATTCCATAGGGCTTGGAGGGTTGGGGCGGGGGTGGTTTCAGTATGATTTCGGCTCTGAAGGCTGTGAGGTGTGGTTTCTTAGGACTCTCACCTCTTAGTATCTTTTGTTTCTGGTTGGTGTAGTGAGATGGACTCAGGGTTGCCTTCTGTTTGGAAAGCAACATCCAGTATTTGCTCCCCAAGGAGTAAGTCATGGTGGGGTTCAGAGGAAAGACCATTCTGGCTACCCCCAGGCCGGGGAAAAGAAGTGCTCAGAGTTCACACTGATCAAACGTCTGGCGTCAGACCTCCAGCACCAGACATGGAGTTAGTTATCTGAGCCTGTGTCAGGGGGCAGTGAGGGCCTTGGGACTCCGAGTCTCGGGTTTCTACTCTCCTGCTTTCTTGCTCATCAGGCTAATATTAGCCCGAGTAATAGGAGTGCCCGGAAGACAAATTTCACCTTCTTGAACAATCCTTTTGCTCAGGGTCAGCCCAGAGTAGCAAGTTCCGGGTACCACCCAAGACATCTGATTTAAGGCGAAGAGTGATGTATTTAGAGTTGGCCAGCAATTTGACAGCCGCTAACGTAACCTTTAACATGTGTATTAAAATGAATACTGAGCTCAGTTCAGTCTGTCATTTCCTCTTAATACTTGAAAAGCCACAGTTTTGTTTGAAAGTTCCCTTAAAAGGCTCTAGCAGGTGAATTTATTCTTCCGCTTGACCGCACTGGGAACCCTTAAGTAAGAGCCACCTTGAAACTGAAGCCCGGAAAATCCCAGCTCTCTCTGGCCAAGACAAGAAGCAAAGGTATGTTCTGAGGTTTATTAAATAATTACCTAGTTGTTGACATGTGGTGGTGGGGGGAGGAAAAAAGCCGAGGTGTTGGCAAGTATGGAGAGAGATTAGTAAGGATTTGAGGTCATGTGGCTTCTAAATGAGGCAGAACATTTTGGTGTTCCCTGACCTTTGGCTCAGGTCAAATGAGGAGCTGTTCTTCAGACTCGGTTCACCAGGCCTTGGCGTGGTACTGCACTATTTTCACTGTCTAAATGACAGCGGCCATTTAACTATGATCCAGTTAATCCTGAAGATACTCCGAAGTCGTCAGTTGTTGGGAGCAGATGCAGCAGGGACTTGAAGGGGAGAAAATGGGGAGTGAGAAAAAGCTGGAATTAATTGGCCAGTTTGACTTCCCATCTACAGCTGGTCAGACTGCCAGCCTAGGGCAGGTTTCCTAATATAACAAATTGCTCTGAGACTAACTCCATTCAGAGCTTCAGAAGGGGATGTGCTTCTCAATTTGGTGATACTTCCATGAGAATTTCCCAAACGTCAGCAATTGTGTGTGTCCTTTGCAATTTCTGTCATGGTATGTACTATAATTTGCTTAATAGTTTGTAATGACTTACTTAAATATTTTTAAACAGAAACATTTATCCCACGGGTCCTCCTCCTGGACTGCCTAGTTTGGGGAATGGTGTTACCATCCACTGGGCCACCCAGGGCAGAAACTTGAGAGTCATTTTAGACTCCCTACTGTGCTCTTTGCCTAGCACATGTTTTATAAACTTTATCGTCTATGTACAATTTATGGGGGGGACAGCTAATTATCATCCAACCCAGGGCATTTGGGGGAATGAAGGGGCGCTATTAATAAGTATACTCAGAGTAAACCGGGTCTGTCTGAAGCAAATGGGGGTGTGCAGTCAGCCCATCTATATGGTCTTGAATCCTCTTCCTCCTCTCTGTTCCCACCACCACTGCCTCAGGCCTTCATAATTATATGCTTGGACTAGTGCAGTAGCTCACTATTGTTTCCCTGATTTCAGTCCTGATCCTTTCCAATTCATCTTACATACTGAACATATACATTTGATACATCACCCTGTTACTTAAAATCCTTCAGTGGCTCTCATAACTTCAGGATAAAATTTAAATTCCTTAGTGTGGCTTATAAGAGGCTCTTCACAGATCTGTTTCTTTTTATCCTTCCAGCTGTGAGCTCATTCATTCATTCATTCATTCATTCATTCAACATTTATTGAGAGTTACTCTGGATTGGCACAATGCTGGGCTCTGGAAAATAACGATAAATAAGATGGGTTTCTGCCTTAAGGTATTTACAGTGGAGTGGAGAAACAGCCAAGGAAACACTGCAATAAACATGATGGTGAAGCACTGCACGCTTTGATCTCGCTACTCAAAGTGTGGTCCAGGGACCAGTAGCAACAGCAGCACCTGGGAGCTTGATAGAAATGAAGATTCTTAAGGCCCTGCCCCAGACTCATTAAATCTGAATCTTCCTTTTAACGAGATGCATAGGTGATTGGAGTGCGGGTTAGTTTGCAAAGCTGTGGCCTCTGTGACAATGCTAGCTGAAGCACTCAGTTCAGATCCCCCAGGATGGTCAGGCGTGAAGTGAGACTTGGAGCAGATGGAGTTTGCTAAATGAAGGTGAGGTGGGAAAAGATAGTGAAGAGATTTTCATGTGCTGGGCACAGAGACAAGAGAGAACATGCTGTTGGGTGGGACTTACAAGTTGTTCAGTATTTGGGGAGCACAGGATGCAGGTAGGGGCATCACTCAACTCAGAGATACCCTTATTCACGGAAAACATTTGGTCAATTTGAGTGCCTCCATTTCTACTTTGAGCCCATCTAGAAACATAATGATTTAGAATGAATATATAGAGACAGACAGCAGAACAGTGGTCCGGAGGGCTAAAGGCAGAGGAGAATTGGGAGTTATTGTTTAATGGGTACAGGGTTTCTGTTTTGAGTGATTACAAAGTTCTGGAAATGGATAGTGGTGATGGTTGTACAACATTGGGAATGCACTTAATGTCACTGAATTATACACTTAAAAATGGTGAGAGTGGTTAAATTTTTTTCAATTACTGTTGACATTGAATAATATTTTATATTAGTTTTAGGTATATAGCATAGTGGTTGGATAGTTATATAATTTACAAAATGATCCCCCAACTAGTCTAGTACCCACCTGGCACTATACATAGTTATTACAATACTATTGACCATATTTCCTATGCTTTACTTTATATCCCTGTAACTGTTTTGTAACTACCAATGTGTACTTCTTAATCCCTTCACATTTTTCACCCAGTCCCTAAACCCCCCACCCATCTGGAAATCATCAGTTCGTTCTCTGTATCTATGGGTCTGTTTCTGTTTTGTTTGTTTTTTTGTTCTTCATATTCCACATATAAATGAGATCATATGATATTTGTCTTTCTCATTCTGATTTATTTCACTCATCATAATACCCTCTAGGTCCATCCATGTTGTTGCAAATGGTAAGATCTCATTTTTTTTTATGGCCAAGTAATATTCTATTTCATATATGTACCACATCTTCTTTATCCAATTGTCTATTGATGGACACTTAGGTTGCTTCCATATCTTGGCCATTGTAAATAACACTGCAATGAACCTAGGGATGCATATATTTATTTTTTTGAATTAGTGTTTTAGATTTCTTTGGATAAATACCCAGAAGTAGAAATGCTGGGCCATAAGGTAGTTCTATTTTTAATTTTTTGAGGAACCTCCACGCTGTTTTCTATAGTGGCTGTACCAATTTACAATCCCACCAACAGTGCAAGAGGGTTCCCTTTTCTCCACATCCTCTGCAACATTTGTTGTTTTTTGATTTATTGATGATGGCCATTCTGACAGGTGTGAAGTGATAGCTCATTGGTGTCAATTTGCATTTCTCTGATGGTTCGTGATGTTGAGCATTTTTCATATGTCTGTTGGCCATCTGTATGGCCTCTTTGGAGAAATGTCTATTCAGGTCCTCTGCCCATTTTTTAATTGAATTTTTTTTTGGTGTTGAGTTGTATGAGTTTTTAATGAATTTTGGATATTAATCCCTTATTGGATGTATCACTGACAAATATCTTCTCTCATTCAGTAGATTGTCTTTTCATTTTGTTGATGTCTTCCTTTGGAGTGTAAAAACTTTTTAGTTTGATGTAGTCCCATTTGTTTATTTTTTTCTTTTGTTTCCATTGCCTGAATAAATAGATCATTAAAAATATTACTAAGAGAAAAGTCAAAGAGCTTAATGTCTATAATTTCTTCTAAGAGTTTTATGGTTTCAGGTCTTATATTTAATCTAATCCATTTTGAGCTTATTCTTGTATATGCTGTAAGAAGGTGGTCTAGTTTCATTTTTTTGCATGTATCTGTCCAGTTTTCCCAACACCATTTATTGAATAGACTGTCTTTAATTCATTGTGTATTCTTCCCTCTTTTGTCATAGATTAATTGGCTACATAGGTGTGGGTTTATTTTTGGGCTCTCTAGTCTGTTCCATTGATCTATGTGTCTGTTTTGTTTGTTTGTTTGTTTGTTTGTTTGTTTTAGCTGAGCTACCCTGTCACCTGTTGGCAGCTCAGCGGCAGCTCAGCTCGGGCTGGGACTTGAACTGCTGTTGCTCAGAGTTCGCACTCTTGAGCGAGTTCTTAACCAACTGAGCCACTTGGCCGGCCCCTCTATGTGTCTGTTTTTATGCCAGTACCATGTGTTTCTATTAACATGGCCTTGTAGGGTAGTTTGAAATCAGGTAGCATATCTCTACCTTTGTTCTGCTTTCTCAAGATTGCTGAGGCTATTCAGTGTCTTTTATGGTTCCATACAAATTTTAGGATGATTTGTTCTAGTTCTGTGAAAAATACCATTGGTATTTTAATAGGAATTGCATTGAATCAATAGATTGTTTTGGGTACTATGGACATTTTAACTATATTAATTTTTCCTATCTATTAGCATGGTATATGCTTCCATTTATTTGTATCTTCTTCAATTTCTTTCTTCAAGGTCTTATAATTTCCCAAGTACAGGTCTTGTATCTCCTTGATTAAATTTATTCCTATGTGTTTTTTTCACACAACCGTAAATGGAATTGTTTTCTTCATTTCTCTTTCTGATAGTTTATTATTGGTGTATAAAAATTAACCAATTTCTGAATATTAATTTTGTATCCTGCTACTTTACTGAATTCATTTATCAGTTCTAATAGGTATTTTTTCTGGTGTGGGGGGGTAATCTTTAGGGTTCTATATATAGTATCATGTCATCTGTAAATAATGACAATTTTACTTCTTTCTTCCCAATTTGGATGCCTTTTATTTCTTTTTCTTGTATGATTGCTGTGGCTAGGACTTCCTGAAAGTGGTAATTTTTTTGTTGTGTATATTTTACCACAATCAAAAAAAAAAAAAGAATGAGTACTTTGGATTCAAAGAAGTCTTGATTTTCAAATTGTAGCTTTGGCACTTCCTTGCTATGATGCCCAAGGCAAGTCAGGTAACTCCTTGGAACCTCAGTGTCTTTACCTGTATAATGGGAATAATGATGGTACCTGCCTCACAAAATTGTCATGAGGATTCATTGGAGCAATGCCCATAAAGTACCTGGGAGCTTGTTGGGCTATCCTTATGCCCATTAAAGCTTGCAAAGCATGGTCTTAACACAATGCCTGGCACAGCCAGAGCTCAGCATAGCTATTATTCCCCCTGCCACCTCCTGTTTGACTGCAGCAGTAGTTTTTAACTCTGGCTGCATGTTAGAATCACATGGAGAACTTTGTATTACCCCACTACCTGTAGCAATTAAATCAATTTCAGGAATGGGGCAGACGTATCATGACTCCAATGTGCAGCCAAGGCTGAGACATGGTGCTATAGTAGTGGTTCACAAACGTTAGTGTGTATCAGAATCACCTGGAGGGCTTATTAAAACAATTCCTGGGCTTCACCCTGAGTTTCAAGTTCATTAGATACAAAACAGCCCTTCATTATATTCCATTTTCTATCTGGTGACGCTTTCATTTTCTTGGTGGTCTGTATTGTTCTACCCACTACCTGACCTCTTCTAGACCCATTATTCTACTGCAGTTTTTCTTGAAAACGTTTGCCAACAGCCTTCTTCAGGCCAATGGTCTCAATATTCTCCAACCTGTTCTGGCTTCAGACAGTTCACCATGTCTCAGAATTTTTCTCCTTTGAATGCTGAGCCTCTACTCTCTGGGTTTTCCTCATTTCTTTGGGTCCCTATATTTACCCCTTAAAAAAACCACAGTCTTAGGAGTGAGGCAGACATGGGTTCATATCTTGTACTTGGGCAGCTCACTCATGCTCTGAGTCTCATTTTCACTGATGAGTCATGGGCGATGATACTAAGGCCCCTGTGAATAATACATACCTGACACATCAAACTCAACTATTCGCTGTTATAATGGCTTACCTTTAAGAACAAGGTATAATTTGACCTTGAAGAGAACTCCAGGAGTCGTGGAACTAGGCCCTGGGATGCAGAGGGCAGAGCCAGGGATACAAAAATCATAGCATGGAGCAATAAAGCCAGGATTATCGAAAGGCAAGGAAATGGTCCCAGCTGAGGAGTTTTCATGAGGCCTGGACAGACAGGGAGGTGACAGATGGAACCTGACAAAGGGAACTGACCAAGAGATTCCCTGTAACTACATTCGAATGTGAGCCTCTGGGCTGGTCCGTGCATACGCAGGGTTGTTGTTAACAGATGGGGCTATGGAATGGCCCCAGAGAAAACCCACAAGGGAATTAAACCCATCAGTGTGAAATGCAGTCCCTTTGGCAAGAAACAAAGTGCTAAAGAACCTGTTACAGTTTGCACCATTTATTATAGTCATGTGCAAAATATGACCGCGAGTGTTATCCAGAGCTCTTGTTACAAGATAAGGTCTGCATGCTGTTTCCCGTCGATGATGTTATTCAGCAGGATGGCTCACATGTTGAAATTTGAAACTCCTTGGGTGAAGAATCCCTCGGCAGGCTGTACCAGATGTTGCTTGTGAAGCTCTCTGAGCCCAGAAAGATGAGTTAATCCTTGAAGGAAATTATTCTGAACTTGCATCAAACTCAGAGGCTTTGATCCAACAGGCCATGGCAATGAAAAAAAAAAACACACACACAAAAAAACGACCATCCGAAGAGCTGTGGGTGGTAGTCCTGCCTCTGAGAAGGGAACAGGGCCACTGGCCAACAGCATGCATTCCAGAAGGCCTCCAGATGCACAGAGCCTTGAGCAGAGGGCCTCACTCAGTGCGATGTTGTGAAAATCCTGCACTTTAAACACATGTAGTCATAAACAAGAACTTCCTCACCTCTCAAAGACCCTACAGAAGTATCACTCTTTCCAAGATGTTTCCCCTGAATGTTCCAGGCCCCACTGACCCCACTTACTTTCTAACTTCTTCAGCTTTCATCATTCATGGCTCAACGCTTGCCACCTGTATCTCTGTATCTTTGTATCTCTGAATGCCTAGCACTCTAACAGGTATCATGTGAGTCATCTTTTCATCCTTAAAATCTAGCAGAGTACCTGACACATAGCAAACACTCAGTTAAGTGAATAGATGCTTATATAAATGGATGGAATTATTGGTTGATGGCTAAATTGAGTTGGCGTGTAGAAAAGAATTAAGGAGGGCCGGCCAAGTGGCGCGTTGGTTAAGAGCTGGCTTGGGACGCCAGAGGGCCCCGGTTCAGATCCCACATATGGGGGCCAGTGACGCTGCCCTCTACAGCTAAGATGCTGAACAACAGCTCAACCTGGAGCTGGGATGCCGTGAGTCACGGTGATGGCATAGGCTGCAGCCCCTGCTGCAGTGGGTTGCCATGGGCTACCGTGTGTAGCCAGCAGCCTGTGTGAGCGGCCAGCAGCCAGTGTGAGCAGCCATCCAGAAGCCGGCGACTGATCTGCCTCGCCCGGGAAGAGCGCAATGATGGTGCCAACTTGGGCCAGTGAAGCAACGTCCTCCACAACTAGACTGAACAACAAAAGGACAGCAACTTGCCTGTTCCTCTTCCCCCAATTCCCCAGCACTGTTCCCATCCCCCAGTTCCCTAATAAAAATCTTAAAAAAAAAGAATTAAGGAAAAATGTAACAGGCCCTCTTGTTTTGTTTGCACAGCACCTCACTCTCCCTACTTCAAGAAATTTCCTTTCCCTTGGCCACACCTTGGTGGTTCCCACAGGGGCTGCCATGTTGTTTCATGACTGTGGAGTTTACCTGACTCAAACTGCTTTAATGAGTCCTTCGCTGGGATTTTTTGACTTGGACCAGAGAGGATGATAAGATAGTTTCTTTCTAGTGACCAAAGATATATAGAGAGATACTGTTAAATTTGGGAGCTATTGAGCCCATATTTTTCACCACATGGAGAAAACTGATTACTAGCTAGAATGAAGAATGAAACTAATGAAGAGAGTAAAAGGAGACCCAGAGACAAGAATCAAAGAGAATCCGGATGGTCTTCGAGTTCCTGGTTTCAGTGCTTCCCATGCTCTAGGCACATTCTTGTCTTTGGGTTTCACGGCCATCTCATTATCTCTTGTAATACCCCCTCTTTTGCTTAAATATGTTTGAGTTCGGTCTCTGTCACTTGTTACCTCACAAGTCCTAACTAATATAGAAGTGCCTGCTTTGCAGTAGACACTCTAAAAGAGCATACATGAATAAAACCTCATTATGCCAAGTTATGAAGCTTTGCAAAGTAATTTTCCAAAAGTTCCCATCCTTATTTGTGGTTTTAATAAATACCGCTTTGATATCCCTCACCGACCTAGCACAGTACTGAATACAGAGGAGGCACAGATATACACATGGGCATTTCTGGCAGGTCAAGTCTTCATTTCTCATTATCAGTGACTTTTTTTTTTAAAGATTTTTATTGGGGAATTGGGGGGATGGGAACAGTGCTGGGGAATTGGGGGAAGGGGAACAGACAAGTTGCTGTTGTTTTGTTCTTCAATCTAGTTGTGGAGGACGTTGCTTCACTGGCCCAAGTTGGCACCATCATTGCGCTCTTCCTGGGCGAAGCAGATCAGTCGCTGGCTTCTGGACAGCCACTCACTGCGGCTGCTGGCTGCTCACGCTGGCTGCTGGCTACATATGGTAGCCCATGGCAACCCACTGCCACAGGGTCTGCAGCCTATGCCATCGCCGGCGACTCATGGCATCCCAGCTCCAGGTTGAGCTGTTGTTCAGCATCTTAGCTGCAGAGGGCAGTGTCACTAGCCCTCATATGTGGGATCTGAACCGGGGCCCTCTGGCATCCCAAGGCAGTTCTTAACCATCGCGCCACTCGGCTGGCCTGACTTTTTTTTTTTAAGCTGAGCCATCCTGCTACCTATTGGCAGCTTAGCGGCAGCTCAGCTCGGGCCTGGCATCAAACAGCTGTTGCTCAGAGCTCAAACTCTTGAGCGAGCTCTTAACCAACTGACCCACTCGGCTGGCCCTATCAATGACTTTTTATCCATGTGTACATTTGTGGAGGATCTCAGGTCCTTGGGGCTGCAGTGCCATCTGTGCATGATGGAAGCCATGTGTAAGGACTTTTCTAAAGTGCGCATAGAGTGATGGGCTCTGAACAGCAGCCACTGATGAAACGCCAAAGGATGTTCTTCATAAGCAAGGATGATGGAAAGGAGCCTTCGAATCGCCCCATGGTAGACAAGATGGCACTAGAGACTTATTGGTGTCCACATCTTCCAAACTTCGAATCCAGGCAAATGGCCCAGCACATATGAGGAAATTATGGGAACAGCAGGACCGCGTGTTAGATGTGTGTGAGCAGCTCAGCATTTCTGCTTACCATATTGGTAGAGCTGATCTTTAGCATCAGACACTTCTCTAGACAGGCTGATCTACTTACTGCCACCCAAATAGACCATGTGGGTTTTACCCTTGGCACCTCTGCTCACCGAATTCCTGGTGGCAGATGCCTTCCCTCCCTTACTTCATCTCCTTCCTTTCATATCAAACCCATCCTCCAGGTCCAGCTACCCTACCTCCTCTGGGAATGACTGCTCTGTCTAATCTACCACACTTGGCATTTCATTATTCATTCTAAGAAAGGCAAGTACATGCCATGTAACCTCATAGCCACACTCCCCATTCCCATGAAAAATATCACTAATTGACACTGGTGCTATTTCCCTCCAAGGCTGGCAAAAGCCTCAGAATTCTTCTCAACATAGCACTCGAGGCAGCCGCTAAATGCTCACTGGAGTTGGCAAAGGACATGAAACCTTGTTGTTCTCTCTGATCCGTTCCTTTCATTGTTAATTGAATTTCTGAGTGTGCTTGTTGTTTTTCTCCAACTGGGCTATCAAGATAATCATAATCATCACAATAATCATAATAACGCCAAGAATCATTACAACAACAATAAATATTTACTAAATACTTATATATGCTGGCACTGTGCTAACCGTTTTAAATGTCTTTTCTAATTTAATCCTCAACACAATCTGTGAAGAGGGTATCAGTGTTACCTTCATTTTATTGATAGGGAGTCTGAGTCTTTTATTTATTTATTAAATTGATTTTTTTAAAAATAAAAATTGTATATATTTAAGATGTACAACATGATGTTTTGATACACATATACATAGTGAAATGATTACTACATTCAAGCTAATTAACCGGTCTTCTCTCATAGTTACCATTTTTTATTGTTGTGACAAGATCACCTAAAGTTTACTCTCTATAGCTAATTTCCAGGATTCAGTACAGTATTATTAACTATAGTCATGATGCTATGCCTAAGCGCTCTAGATTTATTCATCCTACATAACTGCAACTTTGTAACCTTTGACCAACATCTTCCCATTTTCCCCACCTCCCCACCCCTGGCAGCCACCATTCTGCTCTTTCCTTCTCTGTAGTCAACATTTTAAGATTCTGCATATAAGTGAGGTCTTGCAGTTTTTTACTTTCTGTGTCTGACTTATTTCACTTAGCATAATGTCTTCCAGGTTCATCCATATTGTCGCAAATGGCAGGATTTCCTTTTGTTAATTTTGTTAATTTGTTAATTTGTTAAGCCAGTCCATCTGCCAATGGACAGTTAGGTTGTTTCTGTATCTTGAGACTTAAATATCATAGGTGACTTGTCCAAGTATACCCAGTCAGAATGTGGCAGAATCAGAACTTGACCTCCAAACCTTTCCTCTTACCCAACGTGGTATATTATCTCGCCCTTCTATATATTGTCCAATGGGCACAGAGCTGTGTGCATAAGTGTTTGTTGAATAGGGGCTTTTTATGAATCAATGAAGTTCTTCAGAAGAGACAGAGAGACATTGAATTGAAAGTATCAGAAGGAAATTCTCCTCCCCATACAGTTAGAACATACTTGAAAGGGGTCTACCTTACTTTCCCAATATCCTTGGCTGAAGGCAGTGCCATTTCCCGTTCCGCAAATAAACATGCTTTATGGAGACAGAAATACTAAAGATCAGCCTTAAGGGGAGCACGCTGGTGAAGAAGCAGCTCTGGGAGTATGGGAGTCTCCTGACACGTCCTCACAGTGGCTCTGCTACCATCTAGTCACTGGCACCTCCCTGGGACTGAGTTTCCAAATGTGTAGAATGATTCATTTGGACCCTATCAGCACTTCCCAAATGTGTCCCTAGAATATTGGCCCAATAAGAAGTTCATACAGAAAGTGGTTCTGTTGTCAAAGACTACTGGAAAATTTGCATTTCCCCTTGGAGGACACACAATCCATATCACAGGCTCCGAGGGGGCCAGCGAGGAAGAGCCTGCTTGTATAATGTTTACCTAATGCTTGTTAACCCCACATTCCCTAACCCCTTTGGTTTCACAGTCACTGCTAATATCTCTCAAAAGTAATGCCCAAAAGTAATTGTTTTTTAGTGTGAAAAAAACAATTGGCTAAATATTTTCTAAAGACCCTAACTTCTATAAGTCTACAGAATGATAATTTAACTTGACTGTGAACTGCCCCTCAGTGAATTAAAGGTGCCATCACAATTTCAAATTTTTGAGTTTTCCTTTCAGAACATTTCAGAGGGTGTTAAGATGACAGGGCTTAGCAGTTCATACAGCCCTGTGAGTTTCCTGAAATGGGCAATAGGGGGCGCCAGTGGACTGCAGTAGTGGCCATCCCTCCACACACTAAGCAAGCTAGGACAAACCCAAGTTGTAGAAACCAGAGCAATTCCTTTTCCAGCGGAATGGAAAGCTACTGAGACCCAACTCCCCTCCCTTTTGGATCTTTCTCTCCCTCTTCCTCCTTTGGAGAAAGAAACGGGAATCAGGATACGTAGGTAACAGCACATCTGCCCTTTACCTTTATGGTAAAAAAAAAATCACATAAAGCAGCTCTTTTTAACTGCTTGTCATTGGTTATGTTCACTTTGGGGCAACTACATTTGATGGTGGAAGTTCTTATTGGACTAAACACAGAGCCTAGGAGTTGAGAAAGGAATTCTTTTTTCCTTCATCCATGCTCTCATTTTGAAGGAAAAAAAAAAGTTGTACAGGTGAAGAAAAGAACTACATTAGGATGTAAGTTCTTTTTAATTTATATTTTTTCTCTATACTGTGGAAGTAAGACTTACACAATAAGACAGGAATGATGTGGCAGGCTGTAAGAGGCGAGGGGGCAAAAGGACTACACAACTTTTTCTCACTTGTCACCTCATTTTCCTGTGAAGAAGCAGGTAGACCTCCCTGTCCACGTTGAACTTAAGAGATGGCAGTGACTGGTTCTAAGGTGATATTGTCATTTGTTTCTGCATCCTCTCTCTTTGTTCACTCCCCTTCCCCCCCCCCCCCGTATTACCGAAAGAAATGTTACATAGACTTTAATTTTTTTTTTTTCTTCAAGAGAAATGGTAAACAAGATTCAGGAGTATAGATAGCCCATAGAAACTAACAGAGGACAGGTAAATCGTGTTCCTCCGATAGACATTCTCTTCACTGCTGGCTCAGAGGAACTTGGAGCTTGGAGGGTCTTCAGCCTTCACCTAATCCCATCCTTTCATTGTGTACAGGAAGCCATGGGGGTCCCCAGGCCATGCAGGGAGGTGCCAGGCTGACCCATGCCCCAGCTTCTAGCGGCCTGCCCTTCCCATCGACTTGTACTGGAGCCCAGTCCCGAACCTTTAGGAGATTTCAGGTGCTCATCTGCAGGCAGTGAGATGCACAAGCAACAGCCACATCCCACTCTGACTTCACACGCTGTGTGGATCATCTGGCTTTTGACAATCCCTTTCTTGTTCTAGTGAGAACAGTGGAGAAAATGGAATCTGAGAGAGGGCTGCTGGGCCAGCAAGCAAAGTTCATCTGTCTGATTTCTGATCCACTTTTACCATTTGCCCCTCTCAGAAAGTAATGCTGGGAAGGGTTCGGAAGCTAGAAATTAAGCAGTTTAGCCTTTGAAACGTTTCAAGTGCCTTAGAATTCCGGGGAGTGCTGACGCATAGTGTCACAGAAGAGGAAAAGATTCATAAGAACAGGATAAATGAGTATTTATGAAACATCACCCTTATTATTGACATTTTTTTTCCAATCTCACAGTCACTCTCAGAGGTGGGTGGGCATACTGTGATCTTTTTATGGGTGGGAGAGGGGAGGATCAGAGTGGTTATGGAAATGGACCCAAATCACCGAAGCTAGGATTTGAACTCAGGTCTGTTTTGACTGAGGATTTGAACTCAGGTCTGTTTTCACTGCTCATAACTGTATACTACTACTTTTTGTTCTTACTTCACTGTTTTCTACTACAATGGTGCTCGATTTATATCCTGTATGTGTGAAAGACTTTTTCCTATACTTTCTTCAAATTTGTGCAGATAATAACATTCTACCACATTCAACCACAGTGGTGTCTGCCTGCCACAATCATTAGAGTAAGCAAGTTCTTCCGAGCATCTAACTTAAATCCCCTCAGATGCAGTGATAGCCACAGACCCCGCCCTCACGGGACATGGAAAATGGCTACAACATTGCAGTCAGCAGCAGCTTCTCAGTCCTGGTTCCAAACAGCTTCTGTTAAAGGAATTGCCAATTCAAAACACATGCGCTGTCCTGCAGTCTCTTCCCCCACCCCAGGCGTTCCACGCTGGGCCCCTTTCAGGATGAGCCTGAAATATCACTCAGAACCAGGCCCCGCTATTCAGATTTACAATCAAGAGATGGATGCAGGCGTTTCTTCCACCCTCACTCCTGAGCTGAGCCCTGATCGGATCCCTTTTTTACAAAGTATATTCTAGAGCTAACATTTTGTGTGATCACATACAGGGTCTCTTTACATTTGTGCTGTCAGGGACCAGAAGCAAAATTTCTTACATGAGGAATTCGGGCACCCTTTTGGGTTCTTTATAAATAGAAAAGTACGACCTGAGGATCTCTATGCACGTAGGGCAAGATTGAAAAATAGAACACATAGTAAGTAGTACAATGATTTGAATTTATGAGCAAGTGAAGGTTTTCAGAAAATGTAGGGAATTTGGAGCTGAAAGACCTGGGTGTGATTCCTGTCACAGCTCCTTACTAAGCTATGTGATCTTTGGCGCATTACGTACTCTCTTTTCTTAAGCTTTCATTTCCTTCTTTGTGGAATGCAAATAATAATACATAACTTATACAGTTGTTGAAAAGATTCTTGTGAAGTGCTCCATAAAAAAATTTAAAACTATTACTATTAGCACTATTGCTATTGCTACAGTGTTAAAAAAGCCTACCTCTGAGTTGAGCGAATCAGCTTCAATCTTGCTCCTTTGGCACACACTTTTATTTTGGGTGTTGACTATGTGCCAGGATTTACCTATTAAGCTTCACAAGTATTAGCTCATTCTTAATCCTAGGAGGTAGATGCTGTCTGGACCACCCTCATTTTTCAGTTGAGGCAAAAAGGAGGAGCTACCTAGTGATAGCTATGAGCTAATAAGTGATTGAACCGAGCCAGCCTACCATATTTCCCCATGTATAAGATGTACCCTTTTTTGAAAAATTTGGGGTCTAAAAACTGGGTGCGTCTTATACAGTGGTTGTATGAGCACAAAAGCAAGCATGAGAAAAGCGGGAAATGCAAGTAAAAAACCCCACTACAACCACTGTATAAGACGCACCCAGTTTTTAGACCCCAAATTTTTCGAAAAAGGGTGTGTCTTATACATGGGGAAATACGGTTAATTCCAGACTCCATGATTCTGACTACTAGTTCAGTTAGGACTCATTCTGAAGGTGAGTAACAGAAATTCAAAATAACAGTGGCTTAAACTAGATCGAAGTTTATTTCTCTCTTATGTAAAAGTCCAGAGGTTGATAGTTCGATACTAGATGCGAGGCTCGACTCCACACAGTGCTCAGAGCTCCAGGCTTCCTTCTCTATCTCAGTGCTGCTAATGTGTAGTCTCCTCCCCAACATTCAAAATAGGTGCTAGCGCTTCAGCATTGCATCTGTATTCCAAGCAGCAGGATAGAGGAAGGGATAGGATAGAAGGGGGATAAAACATAGGCCGGTTGTTTATTATGGACTGCTCCTGGATGTGGCCACGTGACATTTCTGCCTACATCCCATGGATCGTAGTAGCAAGGGGGCTGGGAAATGAGTCATTATACTGGATAGCTTTGTGAAAAGTTAAACATTGGAGGATTTTATTACTGAAATAAGGGGAGAGGTAGTCAGGGGCTAGGGGGCTGTATGCAGGAGGAGTAGCAGATGAAGATGGAGGGGCGAGCAGGTGCTGGGTGATGAGAACTTACCAAGATCCTACAATTCACCACTGTCATCTTTGGGTTCATCTACCATTTCAACAGGTACCAAGAAGGCAGAGCTGTCTCCTGAAAACCACCAGTTATGGCCACTGACTGGCCCTCTGAAGGCTTGTAATAGGTATTCTGCTAGAATGCAACACAAGTGTCCACCTTGGTGCTGGACTTAAGGCTGGGTTCAGTCTGAAACCCATTAGCTCATGATGTTAAAATGGGGCTGGGTAGCTTCTGAGTCATGTTTTTAGAGAGTCCAGAGAGAGAAGGTGGGTAGGCACGACACCAGGACAGGCCACAGGCTCTGAGGGGCCCTTAGCTGGCTTCTTTGACCCTCCAGAGACAGCCTGGATGCCACACTGGAAAGTAACTCCATGGTTTCCAAAGCCCTTTCCCACATGTTACTTTGCTTGAACACACAATAGGATTGTGGCAGGAGTTGCTGGCCCCTATTTTGCCAATGAGGTAACAGAAGTCAGTATCCCCCCTGTGATACTCAGTAGAGTGAGGTGAGGTCTTTGAAAATATCTTTTCTCAAGAGAGCCAGATGATTCTTATGTTCAGATCACTTTGAGAAGCACCATGGGCAGGATGCTGAGAGATAGAGGAGGGTCTCACTTCGGGTGGCAGATAAATCACAAAGATTGTAAGCGCCATGATGACTTAGAGCTATGTCGTTCATCATCACTGCTGTATCACTGCCTGGCACATTGTAGATAATAAATATTCAGTGACAGAATGAATGAAGACAAGCTTAGGTATCCAGCCTTCTGGGATCCTATTTCGCTAGTGCCATGGAATACTTCTAGAATGAGCTCACATTTTTATGTGCTTAGTGCCAACAAGATAGTTAACACATACTATTAAAACCTCCATTTTGGAGATAGACACTGAGGTTAATTGACTTGCACAAAGTTATACTGGTAAAACCAGAACAAGGATTCAAAATTAGACTCTTAAATATTATACTCTCCTGTTTATCTAATACAGAACAGCTACTTGTTACATGTCAGTAAACTTACCATAGCTAAAATCATTCCCCATGAAACAGTGTACTCCATAGATATAGACTATAACAGTTAACCCAATACTCAGATATGAGTCCCCTCACTGGACACCAATGTTATAGCAAAGTTGCACCCTTCTTCTTAGACTATTTGCTCATGTAGAAGTGCCAAACTCTACTGGTGGAGAGGAATGTATATTGACCTCGAATCTTTACTTGTGAGCACACATCTGTTTTTGTTCATGGGGATGTGGGCAATCAGAGAGAGCTCCCAGAAGCAGACATTCTTGATATGGAATTCTTTCTCCACCTGTGAAGTGTGATCATCTCTCAGGCTGGAGAGCAGTTTGTCAGTTTAGACAGTGGCCTGTTGGACCCAGAAGCTTCTGGACTCTGCTGTTCTTCCAAAAGAGCCATTGTATCTTCAGGGCCATTAGTTGAAGTTGGATCTTAAGGAGGCATGAGATTGTGTGGGGAGTAACGACATCAAAAAGACCCGCCGTAGACTTGGAGGAGTAAAACAGCTCTGGGTGTGTGTGGTGGGAGGAAGTAAAGCCCCTCTCTTTTTCAGCAACAAATTCAAGGTATGCGAGCTGACCCCTTTTCTGATCTGCCTTCTCAGGGGCTCCTGCTCCCCTGCCCAGTGTTGTATCCACAGCCTCAGCTCCGACATGTGTGGGTTAGGGGAGGTTGAGAATGGGTTGCATTTCCTTCCTTTGCTGACAGTCCTTTGTAGAAGACGTAACACACAGGTTGCACAGGCAAATGTTGCCTCATCAGGTGTTTGGCATTAGTAGCCTTCATGTGTTTTCTCGCAAGTTCTTCGTTTGTCTAGACACAGTCAGTCAAGGTGCTGGCTGACCCCTGTAACACCAGGGCAGGTAGGCCTATGGGTAGTCAGTGAGTGGGGCTCATGAGGACTGTGCTTTTTCACTCAGTTTCTTTACCTGAAAGAAGAGTTGAATACAGGAGTATCCGAGTATGTTCCTTGGAAGCAAGCAGCTGTGACTGGGTTTTGGGATCCACCCCAACTACCCAAGTGATGAGAATAGCACTTGATTTATTGACTGACTGAAACTACATCCCTGACATTTGGTGGAAGTGAGACTTTTTCAAAGAGCAGGGTATGAAAAAAATAGGGGAGGTGGGGGGTATGAATACAAAAGGTCTTGGTAGTAAGCCTGTCCATGAAGTGGTGCTCATAGTCTGCCTTTGTATTTCTTTTCTAACTCAATAAAAATGTTGCAATTTTTTTTTGTTACAGAAGAAATATGATGACTTCTGGTTCAATACTTCTGATCTGATTTCTTAGACTTTTGACATTTATATTATGCTTTTAACAGTTATACCGCTTGTCTTCCGAGATATCTGCTCATTCCATTTGGAAAAGCACTTTGCACTGCACATAACCTCTTGCCATCCCAGCCATATCCCTTCATATCCCCCCCGCCCCCCAAAACACATACCACACTTAAGGTTTCCCAAATTATAACTCTGCCAAGTAAAGGAACAAGAGGTCTGCATCTTGCCTTCCTGTAGTGCTTGCAGAATGTGATAGAGGACAAGCAAAGGTTGTGAAAGATTTGAGCTGGACGAAACCTGTGCCCCTTCCAATGCATCTGAGGTAGATTGACCTGAATAAGGTATGTCTGTGGGTGGGAACTGGACTCTACCTTCAAGGCTGTGGGAACCTAGGTGGACTTTCCCCTTCAAAAAGTTTCCCCTGCACTTAGCTTGGAGGGAGATGAGGCACCAGCACAGAGCTCGCTTCCTTCACACTGTTCATTCAGGGCTCCAGGTTCCCACCATTTCAGAGAGGAAAAAGAAACAGGGAGGGGTATCTGGTATTGAGTTTCTGGCCAGTTTTGTCCTGTGGGGCACTCAAGCTGGATTTAATATAATATGGAAATATTGTCATATACGTTCTGAGTGTTGTGTAAGAATTCTTAACTGTTAACAATATGTGAAAGAAAAAGCCAACCTCAAATTTGCAAAGAAATAAAATTTAAATGAGATTCTCCTCTCCCCCATTAGATTAACAACACAAAACTTTTAGAAGCTCACACTCAGTGATGGTGAGTGAGGGTGCAGTGAAATGGGTACACTTGCATACTTTCATTAGACATGTAAATTGGTACAATCCTTTTGGCTTAGTAGCTTGGTCATTATTAAGAGGCTTAAAATCTTCTTCCACCAAACTGTTATAATGAAATAATCAGAAACTTGGATACAAATTTACACACAAAGATGTTCATGGTAGTGTTTATTTATAGCTATAATAAACAGGATATAACATATTAGGTAACAATGTGATTCTAACAATAAGAAAACAGTTAAATAAATGATGGCATACCTGTAAGATTTAAGAGTCATTAAGACTCTACAAAAATGTCATGGCTCTCTCCTGGATGAAATTAGATACAGACATGTGAATAAGTTAGCTCTTGCTGCATAACAAACCACCCCAAAAGGTAGTGACTTGAAACACTCAAAATTTGTGCATTGGCCGGATGGGTCTTCTGCTCTGGGCTGGCTAGCTGGAACTGGATGGTTGAGGATGGCCTCTTGTTCATGTCTGGGACAACTGGAATAACTGGGTCAGCTCAGATTCTCTCCATGTAATCTTTTATCCTCGCAGTCAAACTTGGGCTGTTCTAAAATCATTAAGAGAGAACAGGCTTCATTGCACAAGCACATTTCAAGCTTCTGCTTACATTACATTTGTTAATGTCCCATTAGTCAGGCAGTCAAGTCACATGGCCAAGCCCAGAGAGAAATAGACTGAACCCCTTGATTGGTGGATCTGCAACATACTGTGTCCATTTAAAAATATGTCATACTATATGACTTGCCTTGGCTAATAAAAATGTGAAAGCTTTTGGAGCAGAAGCTTCAAGAGACAGTATGTGCTTTCCTGTATTCTCCCTCCCCTCTTGCACACCAGATCCATTTGAGACCATAGCTGCTTCATCTGCCTCAGTTCCAGAGCGGTCAAGGTGAGCAAAGGATCTGAGCCAACCTGCACTGGACAAGTGGCTTGAATAAGAAATAAACCTTTGGGGCCAGCCGAGTGGTGCATTGGTTAGGAGTTGGCTTGGGATGCCAGCTCTGAGCAGCAGGGCCCCGGTTCGGATCCCACATGAGGGCCAGTGATGCTGTGCCCTCTACAGCTAGGATGGTGAGGAACAGCTCAACCTGGAGCTGGGCTGCTGTGAGTCACAGGTGATGATGTAGCCTGCAGTAGGCCTGGCCGGCAGCTGCGTGAGCTTTCCTGAGCTGCCATGAGCTGCCGTGAGCTGCCGTCCAATGGCCGGCGAGTGACTGCCTCACCCGGGAAGAGCGCAATGATAATACCTACATGGGCCAATGAAGCGAAGTCCTCCACAGCTAGACTGAAGAACAAAAGAACAGCAACTTTTCTGTTCCCCTTCCCCAATTCCCCAACACTGTTCCTCTCCCCCAATACCCCAATTAAAAAAAAATCTTAAAAAAAAAAATAAACAAATAAACCTTTGTTGTTTGAGGCCGCACAACAAAGTTGAGATTTTTTTTTTTGGTCATTGCTACAAAACCTAGTCTATCCAAACAAATATAAAAATTGCACAGGCACTAAAGTGATATTTTAAAAGAATGATGATTTATGTGGGAAAGAGGTCATTAGATAATTGAATATAAACCAAAAGCCTATAAAGTATACACTTGTATAATGTTATATAATCCTAAATTTGCCAAAATAAGCAAACGCACAGATCTTGGAAGGAAATATATCATAATTTTAACAGTGGGATTACAGGTAATTTTTTTTCTCCTTTTTTTCCCTATATTTTCCAACTCTTCTATAATGAGTTTGTATTATCATGATAGATTATATTAATTTTTCAATTACTCCCTACCCCTTCCCTGTCCATTTCCACATGATTTACTGTGTCTCCTAGGGGAGGATTTTATGTCCTTCCCTCATTGGATTTGGGCTTGGACATGTGACATTCTTTGGCCAGTGAAATGTGAGCAAATATGACATTTGCCATGTTGGAGCTGAAGGTTTAAGACTCATCTCGAGTGTTTGGACATTTCTCTAGCTCTTTCCCAGGCATGTCCCATGTATAGGCTGCTCTTTCAGCCTGGGTCCTGAAATGAAAAAATCAGAGAAGACTCAGGGTGTAAAGAATGGAAAAAATATATATTGGTCTCTGCCCCATTCCTGGCACAGAGCTCCCCAAACCCTTGTAATTTCCTGAGCAATAAGAGTACTAGGAGTATCTGTTGTTCTAATGTTTGGTCTTTGACCCCTGTGACACAGAGTTTCTAAACCCTTTGGAATTTCCTGGGTGATAGCAGTGCCTTTTGTTCTAATGTGGTGACTCTTGGTGGGTTCCTGGATGGGGGCTGGTTACCAGAAAGACCAAGTCATGATTAGAAGCTTGGATTTCAGCCCCACCTCCCACTCTCCAGAGAGGACAGAGGGGCTGGAAGTGGAGTTAATGAGCGATCATGCTCTAAGTGGTGAAACCCCCGTAACAATCCCAGGAATATGGGGTTCAGAGAGCTTTCGGGTTGGTGAACATGTGGAGGTGCTGGGAGAGTGGTGCACCCAGAGAGGGCACGGAAGCTCCGCCCCTTTCCACGTACCTTGCCTTTTGCATCTCCTCCTTCTGGATGTTCATCTGTATCCTTTATCATATCCTTTTATAACAAACTGGTAAACAGTAAGGAAACTCTTTTCCTGAGTTATGTGAGCTGCTCGAGCAAGTTAGTTGAACTTGTGGATGGAGTGTTGGGAACCTCTGATCTATAGCTGATTGGTTAGAAGCAGAAGTGACAATCTGGACTTGGTAATTGGCCTCTAAAGGTGGAGTTGGGGGGCAGTCTTTTGGGGACTGAGCCCTTAACCTGTGGGATCTGATCCTATCTTAGGGTCAATAGTGTCAGAATTGAGTTGAATTGTAGGACATCCAGCTGGTGTCACAGAATTGGTTGGTCTGGGACGCACACCCTTGCCCCTACAATCTGGTGTTGTGACTATGGTAGTGGCATGAAAGTAAAGGGGAGACACACAGGAGGGAGAATTAGTTTTTCTGACTCATAGACCCTGGTGCAAACCACAGCCCACCTCAGCCTCTATAGAGCATGCAGGGGAAGTAAACCATTGTTATAAGTCTCTGAGATGGGTTGGGGGAGGGTTTGTTAACAACCATAGCAAGTCTCACTAAGAAAATTCCTTTTTTAGTATAAAAAAACGTACTGAAAAATATGGCCTTCGTTGACTCGTAAGTTGCCAAATTCTAAGTCCTGCCCATAAAGGATGCTGCTTTCTTCTTTATCCCACACCTTTCTCCCTCCCTTTCAATTACAAGGTGGAATACTATAAAATCAGGCTGTCCTGAAGTAAGCCAGTTTACAGATCCAAAGCCTGCCCCAGTCCTCTTATAACAGCCACGTCTCCATTTTCTGGGGGGATGTATCAGGGTTGTCACCTCTTTGGACCTGAGGACAGGTAAAAAAAATGGAGCTCACCTCTTCTTCAGTAAGAGACTATTTTAATACTGTAGAGAGTATGAATGGCATGATGCAGAAGTCACCAACAAACATAGAATCCTTGTCATCCTGAATTAAAATAGAATTGTTCCTTCCCAAACCTGGCCAGGCATGTCCATAAACCACATATTGAAGGGTTGATCATTTATATACAATAACATAACCATTCCTACAAAGAAAGTGTAGCTTTTTTATGTATGGATGACCAAATCCTCCATATGAGCCCCATCCTGCTGAGTAAGAACACTTCCATTTAAGTATCTCAGTATTCCCTCCCTGTCTTGCCCCCGTCCCCCTATAGCCTCTTAGCAGATGGGTTTGCTTATTGTATCGCTGTGGAGGTCTTGGGCAAATGGGAACTAAGATGTGTGTGTGCTAGTCCCAGGCTGCTCCTGGGATCTTGACCATCTTTGAAGAAGTGATTTCCCTGTATACCTTCCTGGTCACTCCTTGCTCCCCTGGCACCTTCTGCAGACATCTGTGACTAGAATACTCCAGGTCCTCTGTTTCTCAGCTCAGTCACAGCCTGGGAGCCAGATCCCCTTAACTTGCCTCATCTCAGCTCTCCGAGGCTGTATATTTCTTTAAAGCATGACAGATTCCCATTTGATTTCCAGCTCAGGGGGTCTGCCCTGCAGCCTCTACTCTGGCAACCCTCTGCTGAGCTTGGCAGCAGCACCATCGACTATCTTCCATGTCCCTCACTGGGTCCTTGGGGGACTTCGAGACACTCTCCATGCCCCATGGGAGTCAAGGGAGGCTGGGCTTAGCCGTACCCAAAGCGGCAGCCCAGGTTGGTAGAGGGGGCACTCTGTTTTGTTCCAACTGCTGCCTTTAGGCATAAGAGGAAGTATATGAGCTAGACTTCCTGCTCTTGGCTTTGGGTGAAGATCATGGAAGGAAGTGGGCCGCAGTCCAAGGTCTGGAAGTGTGAGGGTTCTGTGGGCTCCTCAAACTGGAATGAGATTTTTTCCCGCTTCTCCCAGAGCCATGCTCGGGCCATGTTTGGGAGCTTACTTCCCATCTGTTTTTCATTTCCCCAGCATAGAATGTGGGAGGTCAGGATCACACAACATTCCCTTCTCATTCCCAAGATGCCTCTGAACTCCCTTCCTCAAATTTTTTTGTTCCCATCTATGCTGAATTACTTGAATGGCTCCCAGCACACACCATGCTATTTCCTACTTCTGAGCCTCTGCCCGGCTGTTTTTTGTTTTCTTTCCCTGCCCAGACTGCCCTTCCAACACCCATTTCTCTTGAAAAACTTTTATTTATGTCCCAAGACACTAGCCTGGACTCCTCCTCCAGGGGGCTCACTTCCCTCTTGGCACTTTGCATGATGAACTTCATCAAAGCGATTGTTTATGGCTGTCTTCATCACAAGAATATACGGTACAGAGGAGCAGGGGTCCCCTCTGAGGCATCTTGCTTTCCTGAGGCCTGGCACAGAAAAAGTCCTCAAAAAATGTTGGTTTAAAAGATTAAACTGCGGGTAAAGGGTACACGGTATCTTTCTGTATTATTTCTTACAATGGTATGTGAATATATAATTATCTCAAAATAAAAACATTTAATTAAAAAAAAACCTAATGAACAGGGTCAATTATTCTCTAAAGCTCCCTGGCTCCCTCCTGGTTGAAGACCAGAGTCCAAAGTAAGCCCAAGTCCTTTTTGAAGTTACCATTTCCGAAAGGGGGATGGACGCTTCAAACTGTTAGTAGTGGGTGTCCTGTACCTCACTTGCCCTCAGAACTACCCAGTCCTGGAAAGCTTTGAGGGCAGTTGAGGCACCTGCTAGCATAAACAAATTACACCAATTATAAAAAGGCACCCCTGCAGGTAGATGAATTTGGAAAGTGGTGCCCTCTAGGCTTTGTGGGTGGGCAGTGTCTGTGTGTGGAATGTAAGTATGGCATCTCTTCCTCCGGGTGCTTGCACCCACACAGACAGACTAAGAGAGGAGTGTAGGCCATATTTCAGCACCCTCTCTCCCCTTCAGCTCTGCACTCATACATAAGGCCTAACGTGGACACAGCAGTCCAGGCCTGAGGAATTGCCAGGTTTGCCCTCTCTCTTCAAAGGGCCAGCAGCCATGTTTCCATCTACTTGGGGGGTCTGCTCATGTTGAAACATTATTTGTGGGTGTAGCAAAAACTTAGCATTTTCTGTTAATTTTCTTAAAGACGCCGATGTTAAGGGTGGCTCATTCTCCACAAAAATGAGTTTTCCTTGAGTGACTAGCCCCTCCTTTTGGATCTGTTCCTAGTGGAAGTTCTTGTGAGATACAGTCATCTGTAGTGGTGGTGGTGGCTGGGTTTCTTTTTTTCTTTTTTTTGCTGGAGAGTGAAAGTGAGGGTCCAGGAACAAGTTTGGACCCCCTTAATGAGTGGCCCTGACTCTGCTAATCAGGCAGAAGTAATCACGCTGGCTGATTTCTTGGAGTCTGATGCTGTCACGCCAAGACGGCACAGATACACACCTGACCAGTGACGTGCATTGGAAAGTAGAGTATGGTTTCCTGGGGAAGCTTCCACATAGAGAGGCAGCAGAACACATGAGTACCCTGGGCTGCCATCATCTGACAGAGATGTGTGCTTGACTAACTCAGCTGGATGCTTGTCAGAGGCAGCTCCAGAGGAAACACCCTGTCCTGACCTGCTCTACAGATTTGTAGGAAGAGGATGGCAGAGACCATCTGGTATGCCATAGGATATTGGGAATTTTCAGGTTGAGGAAGTAGCTTTGTTCAAAGATGGAACCTTCAGAGATCAACTTTCGCCATCAGCCTGTTTTTTTCCTGGAGCTAACACAGACTTGCTTGACCAGCCTCTTGCTAAGCTACCAAGAGGGTAACTGGGATGTGTCTCTTCTCTGGCACAAAGTAGGCAATTGGGTACCCAGTGAGTGTGGAATGTATGGAACTATTATTATTAGGAGGAAAATCATGTTTATTTCCTATAAGTTTGCTCTCCTCTCACATGCCAGCTATGGTAAGGCCCTTGGGGCTAGATGAGCTGGATGGGACTTTCTGTGCCTCTTACTTCATAGGGAGAGCAGTGGGCAGATGAGCTATAGTGGGTTCTTTTTGCATCTAGATGCTTAGAGTGGAATCCAAGTGATCTTCTCTCTCCTGCTGAGTAGAAGAGGTAGCCACTGGAGAGGCTGAGAGGCAGAGGAACCAGGTGGGCACAGCTTTGCACCCTGCATCACAGCTTGGGTAGAATAGCCTCTGCTGTGCCCAGGAGAGCCATTCCGGAAGAGGTCTGATTCGGTCTTGCCATCATGCTGTCTTGGCCAAAACATCAGGGCCTGTGGCAGCCATATGATGACTGTTAAGTGCTCTTTTGGAGATGAATGTTTAAAATCAGGGCTGTCCCAAGGGGAAAAACAATCCAGGATCCATCAGAAAGTTAAGTTTCATGTGAGCCCCGAAGCCTCAGTATCCCTGGAAGTTCTAGAGCTGCTGTTCTGGGCTTAACATGGAGCAGGAGGGGGCTCCTGCTGCAAACAAAGGGGCTGAGGTGCGGGGAAGAATCTGTATCACGGGGTGGCTGGCTTCCACAGCCACAGCCACTGCTGGCAGGTCTCAGGGGTGATGAGGGGGCATTGCCACCTTTGGAGTCAGAGATGTCAGGGCTCAGGTAGGGTGAGATATCCTCCAGTGGGGCGGGAGACCACACTCCTAGTAAGGAAGGTGCTGCAATTCCTTCCGTGAGCAGTAGGAGGCACTGCAGCTTTAGAAGGCAGAGGATGTGGTTCTGAGCATTGGACAAGCCTTGGTTTTTTTTTCCTTCCCCTCTCTCCCTCAAACTAAAGAGACTCCCAGGGTTGGGTGCATCTGCAACCTCCCAATGATGGTAGGATCCATGGACTTGCCATGCTGAGGATGAGGAAACTTAGCCTTCTCTGCGAAAGGTCAGTGTGGCCCATCTACTACTATTACTACTGCTACTACTACTGGGTATTAATCAGGCACTCTGCTAAAAGCTATACAAACAGTTTTTCACTTAACCTTCAACATAACCCCATGAGGTAAGCACTACTGCAATTAGGAATCTGAAGCTTAGCAAGGTTACGTAACTTGTTCAAGATAAAACAACTTGGAGTGGTGTGGCCTGAGTCAGAACACATCTCAGTGGGACTCTAGAGTCCACAAGTTTCACTATTACTCTGTTTCGCATGTGCCTCAAATGTCTCAACAGCAAGTCATCTATGCAACTAAGATATAACTTCCTTCAGAAAGTGCCACTTGGCTGGAGCTGTGTTTATCCTGGTCACCACTGTGGTCCCAATGCCTAGGCCAGTGCTTGTCCCACAGTTGGTACTAGATATATACTTAGGGAAAGAAAACAGGGATGTGTATATGGAAGAGAATCAGCAGTTTATACTGAGCCTCTTTCTTGAAGTGATCTCTGAATCATCCTCCTATGCCAGGTCAAGAGAAGGAAGCCGGGGACCATCAGGGTATTTAAGCTTTTAGTAATTCAAATTAAAAAAAAAAGCATTGTTTTATGATCAAAATGAATTATCTTGACATTCTATCACATCTTATCAGGCTCTTCTTTATTCAAACTGTTGTTGTTACTATTACTTAATAAACTGGAGCAAGCAATAAATTCCACTGGTCTACAGAGACTGTGGTTGGGTTCCCAGTACCAAAATGATTTTGATTATTGAGTTGGCATATACCCCTACACATTCCTAAATCAGTGGTTGGCAGCAGCAAGATTCTGAGAGAAAGAGAAAAAAACAGCACGCGCGCACTCACACACACACACACACACACACACACACACACACACACACACATCTAGAAGCTTCAAAGCCTCTTACATATTAATGGATTCCTTATGGATTACATGGCTGTAATTGTGAAAGAGGACAAAGAACTAGAACAAACCTTATTACTTTAAACAAAAAAAAAATTTTTTTTTACATATTCTTTTGAAAAGTTAATTTTTTTGAAGGGAGTAGGAAAAAAAAAACTAACATAATGGAACTCTTAAAAATGTGTGTCGGCAACACAATAGGAAACCAGAATAAATGTCGGCAAGGCAACCACATGAGGCCAATCATGGAGTGAGTTCATCTGTACTCTAACAGCGGATGAAGATGAAGAAAACAACCAGCAGAGAGTAGTAAGAGGGAGAATGCCAGCTCATAGTAAGAGGGCCGGGGTGGGGTGCCATAGGGGGAGGAACATTCTAGAATTTGAAACAACGGACTATTCCTATCATATTCCTAAAATCCGTACAATGAAACCTGTTTATATTATCCTTAAATTAATTGTTCAATGTTCAAATTTCAGTGTCCTGGCCAATGACCCACCAACAATTTCCTTGTTCATAACATTTTCTTTTCTTAGTCCCTTGAAAAAATAAGGAATAAGTTTCTCCATTTATAAAGCTTCTCTGAAATGTCTTCTTACGTCATGGAGGCTGGGAGGTCATCTTGGGACACTGAATGTAATGGGGGGGCCTTTGGGCCGGTGACCAGGAGGTTTTGTGATTGTGAGGCAACTTCTGATCCCATTAGCTGATGGTTGACTGACATTTTGGAACCAGA
Organism: Hipposideros armiger; assembly: GCF_001890085.2. Lineage (NCBI taxonomy): Eukaryota > Metazoa > Chordata > Mammalia > Chiroptera > Hipposideridae > Hipposideros > Hipposideros armiger. Next base: position 2,443,790 of record NW_017731518.1, on the reverse strand, counting down.
TTTTGCAAGGGACTGGGGAAAGGGAAAGAAGGAGTATGGGAAGGAAGCACTTAAGAGATTGAGAAGGCAGGAATGAGCTGAGTGCTCCCAGATTTGAGGAGGATTTTATTATTGGACACAGATCTGCGGTGAGCTTTTCGCCAGGATCTCAGAAGCCTGGCTTGAGGGGCCTCATGTAGGTTTTCTTATCAGCTACATGCTAACCTTACCAAGCAGACTGGCTTTGTGAGAGAAGATACGTTAACTTCTCACTTACAAATTAAGCAGCCCCAGTATACAAAGCATAAGGGGCAGTCCTCCTAGTAGGTTAAAGGCGATATTTTAGAAAAAAAGTAAAAGGAAGTATAGCTTTACTCGCTTGGAAATTATTTCTCAAAGAAGTGACATAAGCTAAAAATAACTAGTTTCATGAAAGATTTATCTAGATTTCTTGGTGCTAGATTTCTAATAGTTTATTACCGGAAGTGAAGGATTTGAGGGATGTTTTTAAGTTTTCCTTAGTATTTCTATCAGAGGCAGCATATTGGTTGGGCTGCATAGAATCTGGCTGAATATGTAATTTCTCATTGAAAACAGTAATTACACTTTGAAAGATCTCAGGAAGCCCCTCTGTCCAAAATGTGTGGAAATGAGGAAAAAAAAAAAAAGAATAGGCTTTGCAATCAGACAGCCCACTGTGCAGCCCACTTGCACTACTTCCTGCCTGTGGGTAATAACAATTTTACCTTGGGTAAATTATTTAGCCTCTCTGAACCTCCACTCACTGATGAAGATAAAAACACACACCTAACAGAGTTTCTGTGAAGAACAAGTAAGATCATACGTGTGAAAACCCAGCATGGGGCATGGCACACAGTAGGTCTCCAATAAATCTTAGTTCCATTTATTTTCAATACCTTCCTTTTTTTCTACCACCTCCTGTACTCTGATTCTTGAAACCTTTTAACCAGTGACAGAGCCTTTCCTCACGTAATCGAAAATAATAATAGTGATAATTAGCATAACATAGCCTACATAGAGAGCATAACATCACTAAGCACTTACCATACTTTTCATCTCATTTGATTCTCAAAACAATCCTATGCAATAGGTATCATTATTGACCTCACTTTACAGAAGAAGAACCCAAATTTAAGTAGGATTAAATACTGTTTCAATTATCTATTGCTGTGTAACAAAGCACCCCAACAGTCAGTGGCTTGATGCAACACCATTGTATCTCATGATTCTGAGCCAACCTGGCTTAGCTGGGCAGTTCCTCTGCTCCCTGTGATGTATCTGGGGCTGCATATATCTGGAGGTTCGACTGGTCTGGAACATCCAAGATGGCTGGCAATGGGTGCTGGTTGTCAGCTGGGAGTACAACTGAGACTGTCCACTAGGGTACATGCATGCTTCTTCATCGCTTCTCCTAGGATGGCAGCTGAACTCCAAGAAGGAGCATTCTCAGAGGAAAGAAATGGCCGGGGCTCAGAAGTCTCAGGACATCACCTCTGCCATGATCTGTTGGTCAAAGCAGTTACAGGCCCAGCAAGAATCAAGAGAAGGGGAAACAAGTCATACCTCTCAATGAAGGAGCGGCAGGGAGGGAAGGATGTGATGGCAGCCATGATTGGAGACTATCAACCACAAAGACTTTGCTCAAAGTCACAGAGCTAGTGAGTGTCAGAGTCAAGGTTCCAACGCATCAGCCTGACTTCAGAATCCACATGCCTAGCCACTAGGTCCTACACCTACACATGGCAACATACAACTCAATGCCAATGTCTGTGGAAAATACCGTAAGCACGATATAATTTCAGAGGAGAGATCAGTACAAAATTAAGAACGCTACAGACCCTAAAATGAAAAAAGTACCCCTTTTTGTTCTCTTCCTCTCTGTGTAATGCAGAATAAATGTTATTTCATGAAATGTCACAAAGGTTACACATACTGAGGTTAATATGAATCTTTTCTGAACTTTTTTATTTCAAAATTCTGGATACGTCCATTAAGGGTGAGTTTTCTGTCTGTGTGTGTGGAGGGGGCGGGGGGAGGTGAGGCAGGAGTGGGGCCAAGGGTGGGGTAGGGGTGAGGGTGGGGTGGGGTGAGCCCCCTGACATCCAAGTGCTCTAAGCACATACTCAGCCTGCCTATTGGGTAACTCTTGCCTGTGTGAGATAGGTCACAGAGGCCCGGATTTGGCAGGGGGAGCTCCAGGGAGAGGCAGAATTTAGCTTGGCTCTGAGCTCTGGTTATGCTTTGAATAAGAGAAAGAGAAAGACGAGGAAGGGAAACTAAGAACAAGACATGGTGTTGGGAATGAGTAGTAGCTTAGGGAGATGGAGAAAGGGACCAGGCTGAAGTAAAAGGGTCTGGATTTGGAAATGGGGGGGGCTGCCTAGTAATTTACTTGCTGATGAATGCTAAATTGGCTTCCCATCTTCAGAGGTATCCCAAAGTAGCACTGAGAACTAGATCACAAAGAAGGAAAATCCTCTTGAAACCCAGGCCCAGCTGTGTAAACTCTGTTTTAGTTTTGGCCTTGCTGAAGGCAGATGCCTGGAGGACAAGCTGGGGGCTGCTGGGTAGGAAGGATTCTGCTCCAGGATCTTTCAGTGACACCTAGGCTCGCTCCACTATCTTACTAGTTTCATTTGGAAAGAGGCTGATGAACATAAAGCAAAGCCAGTCATTGTAACCCTTCCTCTAGCACCCTCCAGGGAGTTATTAACCTCATCTCTCTTACTGACCATTTATCAGGAATTCCTGGTGAAGACAAGGACAGGGAGACTCTTGAGCTATCCCGAGCAAACACCATCTTCAGATTATTTTCCTAGTAAGGTGGCTTCTATCATTTTCATTTGCAAAACCTTTTCTCTTTCTTCACATTTGAAAGAAACCCAGTATAACTGTTGTATTTTTTTTTCATGTAAATTACAAATATTTAGAATCCCTGTCAAGGGAATGAAATAAAAGCAGATGTTTTTCCGTATGCTGGCCCCGAGTAATACCACATTAGAAAACAGAGAGTATTTTCAAGTCTCGTTAAAAAATATTTCAAGGAAATAAACATTTGTTGAATACAAACAAGAACAGAATATGCCATTTTTAATATTAATATGGAATCCAGAGCTCAGGAGTCTGAAGACTAGAGAGAATGAGTGACTTGTGTAAGGTCACAGAGTGAGTTTGCAGCCAAGTCAGAATCTGAACTCAGTTCTCTCAAGTCCCAGCCTAGTGTGCTTTCTAGATTGGTAGCTTGATTGCAAAGATGGCCGCAATCCTTCATGCCTCCCTGTGGCAGAGACTGCTGTGTGTTCATTTTACCTGACTTCCTTTCCTTATTGGGCACTCAGCTAGACTCCTGTTCCCAGCCTTCCTTGCGGTTAGGCGTGGCCATATGACTAAATTTTGGCCAAAGGAATGTGGGCAGGAAGCAACACGTATCTAGGCCTGGCTTATAAGAACTTTCTGCTTAATCTTCCACATTCTCTCTCTTTTCATCCTGCAGCTTAATGGAGAGGACGCTGAAAATGTAGAGAGGGGAGGAGCTTGAGCCCTTGAGCTACTGTTTGGGGGATGATTGACTGACCAGGAATAGCTGCATTGTACTATTGCATAAGTTAGAATAAGTGTTTATTGTGTAAGCTTCTGAAAGTTTGAGACTGCTTGTTACAGTTGTCAGTTGAACTTGCCTAACACAAGTGTTAAGTTTAATGCAACCTTCCTAGGTTGATCATGACTACCTAGTTTTTAAAAGATTACCCAGTAGAGAAGATTACAAAATTGCATTGATTGCTCCCACTTAAATATAAACTCTCCTACATCCACGGTCAGAAATAATGGCCTTGTTCAATTGCTCACTTTTGTAGTCTTCAAAATATATGTGAGTAGTAACAACACCAAAGAACTGATCAACTCCTCCTACAATATAATCTGCCCCGAGAAAATTCTTTGGTGTAGAATATGAAGGAAGTTGTCTAATGATCCCTGCCTCTGGTTAGGGCAATGTCTGTGCCCTCAACAGCAGGCTGCTATCTGTCTACAAGGGCTGTCGTAAGATGGGGATTACCAATATTCAGGCCCACTGCATGTTGGGAAATAAATAGAGGGGACTAAGCTTAGATGTTCTTGATGCCTTTGAGCCAATTTGGCACTTGTCACAACTCTATGATTTGTATTCATGTGGCAACCTTACCACTTCCTGTTTTGATCTAAAAAAAAGAACTCTAGGAGAGAAATGAGCCCACAAAACTGAAGAAGGCCCAATGTGTTCCCTTCTTTAATTTTTTTAATTTTTAAAATGTTTTTATTAAAAATAGAGCTAACATACAATATTATATGAGTTTCAGGGGTATACCAGTTATTCACCATTTATATGCCTAAAGAAGTGATTACCATGGTAAGTCCAGCAACCATATGACATGGTACCACGTTATCACACTATTATTGACTATATTCCCTGTGTTGTACATTATATCCCCATGACTTACTTGTTTTATACTTGGAAATTTGGACGTCTTATTGCCCTTCACCTTCCCCCCCTTTTTAATTTTCAATTACAGTTGACATTCAATATTATTTTATATTAATTTCATGGGTACAGCATAGTGCTTAGACATTTATCTAATTTAATAAATGATCCCCCTGACTAGTCTAGTACCCACCTGGCACTATACATAGCTATTACCATACTATTGACTGTATCCCCCATGCTGTACTTTACATCTCCATGACCAATTTGTAACCACCAATTTATACTTCTTAACCCCTTCACCTTTTTCACCCCAACCCTCAACCACCTCCCATCTATCACCCCAACAAATCTAATACCCATCTGACACCATACATTGTTACTACAATATTATTGATTATATTCCCTATGCTATACCCTATATCTGAATGACTACTTTGTAACAACGAATTTGTACTTCTTAATCCCTTCTCCTTTTTTCACCCATACCCCAACCCTCCTCCCATCCGGCAATCATCAAAATGTTATCTGTATCAATGAGTTTGTTTCTGACTTTTGTTGTTGTTGTTGTTCTTTAGATTCCACATATAAGCGAAATCACATTGCATCTGTCTTTCTCTGTCTGACATACTCCACTCAGCACAATACCCTCCAAGTCCATCCATGCCACCACAGATGGCAAGAACCCATTCCCTCCATGACTGAGTAATAGTCCACTGTATATATGTACCACCTCCTCTTTATCCATTCTTTCATCAACAGACACCAGGCTGCCTCCACACCTTGGCCATTGTAAACAATGGATGCACACATCCCCTCAAAGTAGCATTTGAGTTTGTTTGGATAAATATCCTGAAGTGGGATTATGGTTCTTCTCTGTCTCTTGTTATAGTCTTTGTTTTAAAGTCTATTTTGTCTGGTATAAGTATGGCTACCCAAGCTTTTTTTTGTTTCCATTTTCATGATAAATCTTTTTCCATCTCTTTACTTTCCATCTGGTGTGTCTTTCAATCTGAAGTGATTCTCTTATAGGCAGCACAAAGCTTTTGTTTTCTTATCCATTCAGCCCTTGTATGTCTTTTGGAGCATTTAATCCATTTACATTGAAAGTAATTGTTGAGGGGCTGGCCGAGTAGCTCAGTTGGCTTAAGAGCCCAAGCTCTGAGCAACAGGGCCACTGGTTCGATTCCCACATGGTCCAGTGATGCTGTGCCCTAGCTGAGCTGTCACTGAGCTGCCAACAGGTGGCTAGATGGCTCAGCTGGTGTAATGAGATTACCTGTTCGATGGTGGGCTACATCCACCCGCAACTAAGACTGGACTTGGCACCTTGAGTTTAGAGGCCACAAACTGCCGATGGGCAGCCAGATGGCGACTGGTACCCTCCACAATGAAGATTGAAAAACAGCTTGGCTGGTCCCCTCCCCCAATTCCCCAATAAAATCTTAAAAAAAAAAGTGTTAATAGATATGTAGCTATTGCCATTTTATTATTCATAATTTTGATCTTTTTTCCCCCCGCCATCTTAAAGAAGTCCCTCTAATATTCATTGTAGTACTGGTTTGCTGGTAATGAACTCCTTTAGCTTTTTCTTGCCTGGGAAGCTCTTTATCTGTCCTTCTATTTTAAATGATAGCTTTGGTGGGTAGAGTGCCCTTGGTTGTAGGTCCTTGCTTTTCATCATATTGAATATTTTGTGCCAATCCCTCCTGGCCTGCAAAGTTTCTGTTGAAAAATTAGGTGGTAATCTTATGGGAGCTCCCTTAAAAGTTATAAGTTGCTTTTGTCTTAATGCTTTTAGGATTCTCTCTTTGTCTTTAACCTTTGCCATTTTAATTATAATGTGATTTGGTGTGGGACTCTTTGGGCTCATGCGGTTTGGGACTCTGCACTTCCTGAACTTGCATGTCTATTTCCTTCACCAGGTTAGGAAAATTCTCAGTCATTTTTCTCTTCAAATAGGTTCTTAATCCCTTACTTGCTTTCTCTCTTTTCCTTCTGGTACCCCTATGATATGAATCTTGTTATGCTTGATGTTTTCCCAGAGGTCTCTTAAACTCTTCTCATTTTTTTTGGATATTTTTTCCCTTTTGCTGTTCCAATTGGGTGGTTTATGTGACCTTATCTTCCAAATTGCTGATTTGATCCTCTGCTTCATCTAGTCTGCTGGTGATTCCTTCTAGTATATTATTCATTTCAGTTGTTGTATTCTTCACTTCTGACTGGTTCTTTTTTTTTTTTTTTTTTTTTTTTTTTAGCTGAGCCATCCCGCCACCTGTTGGCAGCTCTGCGGCTGCTCAGCTCGGGCTGACTCGAACCACTGTTGCTCAGAGCTCAAACTCTTGAGCGAGCTCTTAACCAACTGAGCCACTCAGCCGGCCCTTGACTGGTTCTTTTTTTATGGTTTCTATGTTCTTTTTTATGCTTGCTATCTCTTTGTTAAAGTTCTCACTAAGTTCCTTGAGCATCCTTATAACCATTGTTTTGAACTCTGTCTCTGGTAGGTTGCTTGCCTCCATTTAATTCTTTTTCAGGAGTTTTCTCCTGTTCTTTCATTTGGGACACATTTCTTTGTTTCCTCATTTTGGCTGCCTCCCTGTGTTTGTTTCTATGTATTAGGTGGATCTGCTATGTCTCCCAGTCTTGGCCGGGTGACCTTATGTAGTAGGTGTCCTGTGGGGTCCTGGCACAGTCTCTCTGGTCACCTGCTTTGGGTGCTTCAGGAGTGTCCCTTGTGTGGGTTGTGTGTGGTCTCCTGTTATAATTGAGTCTTGATTGCTATTGGCATGTCAGTTGGTAGGATTGACACTCAGGCTGATTTTCTGTGGGGTTTGGCCATGTCCACTGCTTATGTATGGGCTGCTGTGTGAAGGGCTTACCTCAGTGAGTGGAATACACCCCAGCAGGCTCTGGTGTCTGTTGAGACTGCCCTTTGTGTGTGTCACTTGTGGGGCTAATTAAGCAGTGCTCTTCTGTGTTCTGAAGACAACCCCTGGGTATATTGGTTTTGGGCCCTCTTGGGAAGGGCTTTAGTGCAGTCCTAGGTTACCCACTGCCTGTGACCAGCTGGGAAATACTTGGTAGGAGCTACAAAGCAATCTGTGGTTTTTCACTGCCTGTACTAAACTTGGAGGCATGTGGGAGAGGCCACGCTGTGAACCAAGGACAGCTGCCACCAGGACCGGGTCTGGGGCAGCTCCGCAAAAAGCCAGGACAGCTGGAGGTCTGCTGCTGGTTACTGGCTCCTGCAAGGTTCTGCTGCCAATAAAGCCTCATGCAGTATGGAGTTAGGTGAGGCCAGGTCTCAGTGAGTCTGCAGGGCAGGGCCGAGAACTCACCAGATCAATCAGATTCAGATTTGGCCATAAGCGTAGGGGGCAGGCTCAACACAGGAAAGATGGCGTCTGCCTGCTGGCTGCATGGGAGGAGGACCCCATGGGAGGGGGAAATGGCAACTGTCCTCCAGCCCTGGCCTTGAAGCCACACACCTCAGTCTGCTTCCTGCATGCTTCTGACGCCCTCCAAGTCACCGTCCCGCTGCTGGAGCCCAAGGTGAGTGCGAGTGCCTACGAGTATGTGAGTCTGTGCACGGGCCATTTAAGAGGACGTCTGGGTTTCCCACAGCCTTCCATCCCACCCAGAAGGTTGGAATCCCCACTGTTTGTCACAGCCAGATGTTATGGAGGCTCCTCTTCCTGGCACTAGTACTTCAGTCTGGGGAGCTGGGGCTGGGGTCCTTCGCTTCTCCAGGGGAGCCTCCATGGCTGAGGTATCCCTCCCTGTTTTCAACTGCCACATGGAGGTTTGGGACAAGCCCGGTGGCGTCTCTGTCCCTCACACGAGTCTTGACGTGACTGTTTCTTTACATCCTTAGTTATAAAACTTTTGGTCAGCCAGACTTTAGATGGTTTTCCAGGTTGATTGTTCTGTAATTTAGTTGTAATTTTAATGTGTTCATGGAAGGAAGCAGGCACAGTGTTTACTCTGACATCTTGAATTCTCTACCCCAGTGTACTCCTTTTTATCTTCCATTTTACTCAATGTAAGTTTAATGAGCACCTATTATGTTCACAACTCTGTGTGTGTAGGTGCGGAAGTGAAGAGTTCAAATAAACAATAAAGAGATCTGTTTCCAGTGAAAATTTTAGACTGTTGGGATTTGACAAGGCAAATAGATGTTTGAAAGACAGTACAGTGTAGAAAGGGCACTGACTTTGATACAACAGACCTGGATTCAAATTCTGCCTCCATCAATTACTGTCACCTACTTAAGCACTTAAATTCAGCTCCTTCATCTATAATTTTTGAGGATTGTTGAAAGAATTAGAGAATTCCCTAGGAAGGAGCCTGGCAAATAGTAGGTGCTTAATCAGTGATATTAATAGTTTTTAGAGAGAGAGAGAGAGACAAGGCACACACACAAACGTGACCAGTTGGGTGTATAAGAAATGCAAATAATTGGCACAAACAAAAGAAACTGGACAAGTGTGGAGGAGGGAAATCACATTGGTCTGGAATGGACAAAATAGGTCACTAATTTTTCTGAGTCAAGGCTTTTCTTTTGCAATGTGGATGACAGATTTAAACGTACAACTGTCAAGCAAGAATCACCAAAAAAAAAAAAAATGAAACAGGAATTCATTGTTCCTAAAGAAAAGTTCCTGTATTAGATGAAAAAATTCACAGCAGGCACTGTTGACTCATGTATACGTGTGTGTGTGTGTGTGTGTGTGTGTATAACAGGTATGCTATGTAAATAAGGGATAATCCCTAAAATTTGTTCATATAGTCAGGAACAAAGAGTTATGCTATAATTTCCAAAACTGTAGATATCCAGAGTTAGAAGAAGACCTTTTAAGCCAAACCATTCATCTTACAATTGAGTTAACAGACCCAAAGAGGTGAAATGACTTGTCTAAGGCCACACAACTAGGAAATTGTCAAGCCAGGACTTCAATCTTAATCTTTTGGATTTCTGGTCCAATGCTGTTACTAACTCCTTTCTAGTCAAGGCCTAAGGAGTTATTCCATAACACCACTGGATGGAGATTTTTGGAGGACTTAGTTCCAGGGAGTGAAGACTTCCCAATATTATGGGCAGAGGTCAGACTTGAACAAAAGCTCTATTAAGGGATTTCACAAAATAGTTAAAAATACATTCTATATCCCTCATTTATTGAACACGTGCTATATGCCAGGCATATGCCAAATACTTTACATATATAATTCATTTATTCATTCACTTGAATTTTTATTCATACCTACTGTATGCCAGGCATCTACACTGTGTGCTAGGATACAGTATTGAAAAGACATACATAGTTCTTGACCTCATGGGCTCTCTAGCCTTCCCCATAACAAAAATTCCATAAACTTTGTTTACTGAATCCATTCTACAGATGATGAAAGGGCTCAGAGAATAACAATGATAGCTGCCATATATTGACCATCTACCCCACACCAGGTATTTTTCCAAGCAGTGGCTGAGTTAATCTTCACAACAGTCCCATGAGACAGGAAATGAAGGCAAAGGAAGCTGTAGTGATTGGTTCACGGTCCTGTAGATAGTAAGCAGTAGAGTGAGCATTGGAACGAAGGCTGTCTGGTCCCAATGTCCATGATCTTAACCACTACACTGTACTGACCAGTGGGGTTCATGCTCTTACTCTCTTCTCTAAAAGATGATATATATTATGTCAAAACTCTACTAGTGAGAGCTAGGATCCCAGGAAGCATAAATTCCTTTGCCTACAGACAAATTCTGTGTTTTCAACAAACGTATGTAGACAATAATTATTTGCTTGAGTGCTTATCAAATGTGAGTACTGAACCTCTATACATGACATCCAGGTAAAACACCAGCATAATGCTAGCCCTTAGCAGATCCTCAATTATAGTAAGCAAATAGTAAGCAGTGGGACTAAGTAAGCAAGGCAAGAAAGAATCTAGAAATTATTGAGAAGTAAGAGCTGCTAGTAGCAACATTGCTGGATCTGTATTTGGACAAAAACACGTCTGTATTTTTGTAAGGCTGGGTTTACTTTATTTAAATATAAAAATAGCAAGCATCTACATAACCTTTCCATACCTATAAAAAAGGAGGTGATTTCTGCAGAATTATATGTCAGCTATACAATTTATTGTGTAATATAATTTATCCATCTTTTTAAGCCATCCTGTTGCAAGGCATGGGCTCACTCCTTGAGAATAAAAAACAGACTTGAACAATTTTAAGTTTCACATAAATTCTATTAAAGAAGAATAAAACGGTGAAATCGTGAAATTTCTCCCCCCACTCTTCCACCATATGGGTTTCTTTGAGGCTTAATAATATTATAAATAAAGCAGCTTCAAGATGAAATACAAAACAGTGAACAACAATTTAGAAACATTTTGAAGAAATAAGTATTATATCCCAGTGTTGCCAGGCTTTCAACATAAAAGTAAGATAGAAAACAAGAGTGGGAACTCTCATTTGCTCTATCAAGAAGGCATAAATATTGGCTCTTTATTAAGCCAACCTCTTGCAGCTGTACACCAGCTCTCAACTATTAAAAAGATTCTTAAATTCCCAGGGAAACAAAAATCAATTTCAGCCATATAAGTCCGTACATAAATCTATTGTGTCTTATTCCAAATATTTTCTCATCAAGGAGTTTGGAACAAAATTTTCTTGAAAGAGACTGTCTCCAGTTTACCCATTCCACTACTATAAATATTTGAATGACTTCCAGTAACTTTGCTTAGAAAATCTCAATGTCTGTATAACGTGCCAATGACAGCTCAGCAGTATATCAATACATTTCATTCTTTGGCAAGACAACCACTCATAGCAATAGATTGGAATTCTGCTTGCCATTTTTATGTATTATATTTCATTTTTGTCACAGCACAATGATGGTTACTCTTGCCCTCTTGGCAAGGTACTCATTTCTGGGCTTATATGAAATATCCATTTTATCTGTTAAAGCTTAGAATGAGCTAAGTGATTACTATTTTAATCCCAAACCAATAAGTGTAGTCAGGTCTTGAAAGAATTCCAATCACTGTAGCCCTCGTTCATATTTTAGATGGATAATGATGTTGTTAGGTTGTTTTCCTTAAGGCTCGTTTCATGTGTTCTGTTTGTTGGAATTACGATTACTGGTATGGTGTCTGTTGTTCACATAGTTCAAACAAATAAATGGATGTGATGTTAATTTTCCGAGTTTTGTAAGAATCAGCACTGGCAAAGTGAACTATACATATCTGCTGAAGTTTGGAGATAAGGAATAGAATATAGATAGAGATATAGAGATGCACTTCTCCAACTTTAGTTGCATTAGAATCTCCTGGAGAGCTGGTTCAAACAGATTCCTAGGTCCCACAACCAGAGATTCTGACTCAGTAGGTCTGGGTGGGGGCTCAGGACTTCGATTTCCAACAAGTTCCCAGGTGATGCTCATGTTGTCATTCCTCTTTTGAGGAGCAGCGGAATAAAATGGAGTGGTCAGCCGCGAAGGCTACAATCTTGCTCGCAACAGACTTGTTGACATGGGGTAACTTACGTAGCCTGTTTTTTAAAATATATTTTTATTTGGAAATGTTTATAGAAGTACAGTGAAACTAAATTTTAAGAGATACTGGATGTCATTACTTTGGACATCATTAGTTTATTACAAAAGAGGGACGTGGAAATTACTTACGTGATGAGATTTCACATCTTCAGTGGAAGGGGCAGCTTCACGTGTTACCATTTCAATGGTGATTTATTTCAGCCTACATCCTTTCCAAGAATGTCACCATCTCTAAATAAGAAATAACCCTTGTCATCTAGAACTACTTTGGTGCCTCCATATTCTGGAAGAACATTATCTCCACCTTTCATGCCAACTAGTTGAATCTCTCCACCCTTTGCTTTAGAGCCCGATCCAACAGCTACTACTGTTGCCTGCAATACTTTTCCTTGAGATTTTTCTGGAAGCTTAATGCCTCCTTTGGTTATGGTTTCCACAGCACTCCTTTCAACTAATACTGGACCAAAGTGGGGAAGGACCTTTCTAACTGCCTGTCCTGCTGTGACTGCGACAGCAGTAGCTGGTACTCTGCTCTTGCGCCGCTGTCACAAGGAGAGACCTGCAGTCCAGTCCTCTGGACACATGAACTTTGAAAAGTACTTGGATTATTTTTAAGCCTTAGTTTCCTCATCTGCTCAATGGGGGTTTTGTAAGGATTAGATAAGTTTGTACGGTACTCGACAGTGCTGGACAAGATACCTGCTAAATACGTACGTGCTCAATGATAGCCATAGTTATTGGGAATGCTGTAGCCTCCTCTTCTGGGATCCATCTGTAGTGCTTTGGCTTCGTATTCCAGTATACTTGGCAAATTATTTGCTAAGTATGTTAAGCAGTTACCTGATTGGTGGGTTAGCAATGATTCAGGACTTGAATTACTCAGGTGGCCCTACATCCCTTAAATATTTTGACCCTTGGGCCTTCAACCTAAACTCCAAAACTAAAACTTTGATTCTCTATCCTTTGGGTTATTTTTCATTTAAATAACTTTAGGTTCACAACTCCACAGTTATGTCTCCTTATGAAAGATATTTTTAAGGACAACATCAGTTTATTCTCAAAATCAAACTCAAGTCTTTGGAAGCTAATACCCTTTCTCTCCATATTTTACTATTAAGAGGCCTGGTGTTCTGCCAAGGCAACATATTGATAAATTTAAGCTTGAGATTTTCATTGTCATGTGAACGTTGAAATTGGCTCTCAATGACACCAAGCAGCCAATGCAGCAGGATACGTGTATTGGCTTTACAACGAACACGCCTGTGAAAAAATGACTTTAAAATCCCTGATTCTGTGGTTTGTTTTTAATTTGTTAAAAAGTCATGATCCATCAGTTACAAGAATCTCAGCCAGTTCAGGCTAAGTTAATTTTGAGAAATATATGATTTCACTTTCGTCAAATGTTAGTAAATTAATTTGTCTTGCATTCAATCATTTATTCAGTGGTTCGTTTAATACTAACTGCCATTTTTGTGGTAGGTGATGGTCTAGACTCTGGGGAAAACACTTACCCCAACTTCCCAGTGTTTACAGTCTAGTGAGAAATGTAAAAGCACAGTTATTAAAGCCTCATTTTCACAGGCTGATAAATCTCCAGCCTTTACCAGTTAACAAGCTGTAGAAAGTAAACTCATTATTTGTGTTCATACCCAATGACTCATGAATCTGCTAACCATTACCCACAGCTTGAGACATATCCACAGCACTGGATGATGTCTTCTAGAAGTAGGATTGTCCAGAGCTTCTATCCAAAGGAGCACTTTACATTTCCTATGATTTTTATTTGTCAAATGTAAGTTCATTTTACAAAGTGAAAGCAAAGCAATTCAGTTTTGTAGCTGCGAATTAGCTGTTAAATATACTCTCTAGCAAAACGACATGATTGAAGACAGAGTACCACTCTATACATCAAACTTGATCTTCTGGGCTTTCCAAAAGATATAGGGGTTTCTATTCATATAACCTGTTATGGACTGAACATTTGTGTCCCCAGCCTCAATGCCCCCATATCCTCACCAAATTTATATGTTTAAGGTCTAACACCCAGTGTGATGCTATTTGGAGATGGGGTCTCTGGGAGGTATTTAGGGTTAGAAGAAGTTATTCTGGTGGGGTCTTCATGATAAAAGGACACAGCAAGAGGGTGGCTGTCTGCAAGACAGAAAGTGGGCTCTCATAAGTAACTGAATTGGCCAACACCTTGATGTGGGACTTCCCAGCCTCCAGAACTATGAGAATAAACTTCTGTTATTTAAGCCACTCCAGTCTATGATATTTTGTTATGGCAGCCTGAGCAGACTAAGACATGGCCTTAGATGACAGGGATTTGTACAATATGTTGAAATGCTTCAAATTTATACCTTATTATTCTCAAGCAGGACTCCTCAGCCCCAGGCTGGCAGGTTGGCTCTTTTCCACTGGCTGCACACACTTTGCTCTTTCTTGCCCCTAGTATGCATTCCAATTTGTGCTATTTTCTTTACCCAAAATACTCTTCCCAAATCTTCCACTTCTGGCTCAGAGGCTCATATCTAGGAAACCTTTTGTGATTAGTCCAAGTCCTTTCCCAAACGATCTTATGTTGCAAAGTTTGTTTTACTATATGAGTACACTTATTTACATCTCACTCTATTGTGTCCTTAATTTGGTTCAAGGATGTAGGTAATAGCTCCTCCGCTAGAACCTTGAGCATCCCCAAGACAAGCCTCTGGTCTCGATTTTTCAAATCTTTTGTGTCCTCCATTGGCCCTTTTAGAGTGTTGTGCAAATAAAATGGGAATAAAACTTACTGAATGAAAATTGAACTAGGTGCTGAGAGCCAACAAATGTTCTGAGGCAAATGAATCAAGTAACGCAAGGAAGTACAATAAAACCCTGGCTCCAGAGCCTGCGAGTGGGGGTGAGAGAGAGTCGTTCTGGATAAGTGAGTTTAATAGATGGCTGAGGATTTATCCTTTTAAACACCAAGAGTTTTAATTATCTTGGGTGGAAACATTTCCAATATATTAATCATCCCTGTCTTCTAAAACAGTGCAGCATAAACGTAATCCAGCTTGATGACTCGGGGTTGTCATTAAAAGTAGCATTGTGCTATAACACTGAGAAGCCCTCAGGCCCTTCGGGGGTATGCAGAACTGTTTGTCCCCATCCTAAATGGCTGCAGATTGCCATATTTTTACTGATGTTTTGTTTTTTTAGCTTTCCTGGGTCCTCCCTTGCTGCTGGACTGTCAGTCTCACGGATGTGTCATTTCTACTCCCCACTCCTAATTTGCTACTTCTCATCTGAAGTGAGTTTGGAAATCAAATGCCCAAGCTCGCTGTTGTCCTGATTATAATTGTGAAAGGCATGTGCTAAATGAGAGCAAAGGGCCTTGTGAGGGCTTGCCAGGGTCTCCATGGCTAAAGCGTGCAAGAGACAAACACAAATAGGCTGTGCACTCCTAGATCTGCTGCTCTGAAGACTTTTTAAATGTATTTCCTTTTCTATTTTCGGGTCTGAAACTAAAAGTTTCTGGAAATATGTTTTTTGATATAAAGTAGGAATTCAGTCACGGATTCAATATGCCATCCTTGGGTGCTTCCAAAGTGGAAGACGTGTGAGGTGCTGCGGAACGGCCCTCTGAAATGGCTCCTCTGTGTCTGGCTTGCTCACTGTTTTCTGTATCATGCTAGCACGTGGCAGGTATTTAACCAACATGTGTTCAATCAATGAAGTGAACTTTGAAATCTGAGCAGAGAGAAGGTATTGCACTGACACACATATATACCCAAACAAATTTACATTGTAAGCTGTAGTAAGGATCATACCAGAAATACACATAAAACATGACCAGAAATACAAACAAAACATATACAAGGACCAAAAGAATATTGTCTACTGGAAAATCCAGAGAGACTTCATGGAAGAGGTAGTAGTTTTTACTGGAACTTGAAGGATGGTATTATATTTCAATCAGCATGTTGGGGAAGTTAGAAGAGAGAAGAACGCTGTGGACAAAGACCAGATGCTAGAACGGGCAGGGTGTACCTGGGAGATGATTAGTACATTTTGGCTGGAGTAGGTGTAGCAAAATAGGGGGAGATCACATTAGAACATTATACTGGGATCAGAGCATGGGTGGGCCTTGAATGTCAAGCTAAGAACTTGAACTTAGTTTATTAGGTGATGGGGAGGAACTGAGGGCTTTTGAGCTGGGAGGTGACATGCTTAAAGATGGATTTAAAAATCTTGGTAGATGTTAGAATTTAGGAGTTGAAGAGAAACTGGGCTGGATGGAGGCGATTCCAAGGGTGTAGATGGGAGGCACCCTGGGCCTGAGCTAGGATGTTGGCAGTGTGGGGAGCAGAGAGGGGATGGTTGTCAGAGAGGCTGCAGAGGTGGCATAAGAGGGTTTGGCAACTTTGTTGTCAGGAACGACAGAGAAGGCCACGTTTGGTGTAACTCCAATTGATGTCCTTTCCAGAACGCGATGAGTCTGGAAGAACAGGTTTAGAGAGATGGTGATGTGTTTGCCTTGGGACATGCTGAGCTGTGAGAGTGAATTGTTGACAGCTCTGCTATAAAAAGCATGAGTGGGAAACTGCTCCGAAAAACACCGAAGGGGTAATGACTACTCACAAAATGAGTGCTTATGTGAACTCAACCCACAAAAAGGAGTTAAAGGGTCCATATCTTAATTTTAGTCCCTCCTTGGCATGATTATATTAAATATTGTTCATTCTTCTTTTTAAATCACTTTCAAGTGCAACTTTAAAAGAAGACTTTTACGTGCTTTTCCTGAGAGATGACTCTTGATAAGACTGGGGGCATTAATGATATGCAAAGCCTGAGCATTATTGGAGTTGCTCATGGATTCGTAGTAGCTCCTTTCCAAAACAAGACAGCCAGCAAGCGAGAAAGCGATCAAACTGAGAAAACTTTTCCCAAACGGAAGATAGATCTCGATTTCTGCCCTCAGAAACAAAGGTGTCTTCAGATTAGCAGGCAGCGTCCCCATGGAATAGGTAGGGAAGCCAGGACGTTAACGTGGACTTCACGGAATGGATGAGCAAGAGTTCTGCATGTAAATGAGAGGAGAGAGTGCATTCTAGGCCAAGGAAACTGTGTCTAGAAACCTGGCAAGAGAGAATAATATCGCGAGAAGCCACTTGGCTGGAGCACGTGTGGAGAGAGTATGGGGGAGAGACCATGCAATTAGGGAACGAGATGGAGGTATAGCCTGAGAAACGGGTTGGGGGCCAGGTGGGATGGGCCTCATAGATGACACTAAAGAGTTGGCCCTTTACTAGCCGTGGGAGCCATCTCAGCGGCCCGCTGGGGAAGCAGAATAATCAGATATGTTGAAGCAAACTCCCTGGTAGATGTATGAAGGATTGCTTTAGAATCTGGGAGTAGAGGAAGAGATGAGGGTGCTCCTGAAGAGCTGCTGAAAACAAATGAGGACCTGAGCAAACGAGGTTATGAACGAAGGCAGTGCTGAGCCTGTAATAGGCACTGCCTATGTGCTGGTTGATAGGCTGCTCAGGTTGACCCAGCTTTGAGCCCATCAGAGTTGGATAAACCTCCTCTTGGATTCAAATCAGCTTGAGCAGTAGGTTGCCCGGCCAGAGGCCCTGAAGTAGAAAGGGCTTTAGAAGATTAATACTATCATCAGAAGTCAAGATACATTTTTGGCTCAGGGTACAATGTTAATAGAGTAGACACAGGAAAGCAAAATACCTCTGGTGGACCTGCTTCCTTACAGCATGCAGATCACCTTGAAGCATAATCATTCTGGATAGGAACATGTCAGGTCCGGGGGTCGGGGTGCAATGTAGCTTCTAAAAAGTCCAAGGGAAAAACTGCAATAGGTCTCCACTGAAGGGACTATATTTCTTTTCTTTCTTTTTTTAAGGCCGTGACTATATACTATATACTATAGGATTGCTCAGTCCAACACGGCAGACACTAGCCACTTATGGTTATTGAGCATTTGAAATGTGACTAATTCAGATTCAGATCTGCAGAGCGTATAAAATGCACACCAGATTTCAAAGCCTTAGTATGAGAAAAAGAACATAAACTATTTCATTAATACTTTCTGTATTGGTTTAGGTTAAAATGATACTAGCTTAGATTTATTTGATTAAATAAAATATATTATTAAAATAAGTTTACTTTTAAAATTATAGCTACTGGAAAATTTAATTTATGTATCTTTACTCTCTGTCTGTTGGACAGAGCTGCTATGAAAAGTACAGTGTTTTTTTCTATTGCAAAAACAGAATAGTTCTAGCGCCTCTGATTTTTCCTACCGCTTTCCTTGTAGGGAAGTTGGTCGGCATGTGCACTAGGAAGAAATTCAGAATGTAATAAACAGGTGTATGCATTCTTTTCTATTGTCCAGAATTGTCCATCTGCCTTTCAATGTTTCCATGGAGATTAGACTAGCGCAACTGCGGGCTTGTTTTCATGGTTATGGTGTTCTGTACAATTTGCATACTATAGAAATTATTTAAATAAAACATTTGAAAGGGTTCATTATTTGGGGCCATTAAAAGACAAGAAAGACAGGAAGCCCAAAGGCCTCATGCTAATAACTTTCACATCAAGGCAAATTGTAGCCTGACATGTTTACATAGACTCAGCCTTTGTAAAGAAGAGATTATTGTAAAACACTCTCCTGCAAAAAGCTTGGAGCTGATATATCTATTAGAACATTAATAAACAACTGCAAATTCTCAAACACCAGAGTACTCATTGAAGGACCATGTTGCGTTCACATTGGTGAACAGCAACTGTTCAGACAGGGCATTCCTGGAGTCACCTGCAGGGCTTCCTTTTTTTTCTTTTTTTTCTTGTGGGCAGGTGTGCAATATATAATGTGCAATCCTAATACTGACCTTTAGCTTAATTTGCCCTAATTTTGCAGAACCTCCCTGCTTCACACCAACAACCTTCTATGATTCTACCTATTTGGTGTTAGTATTATTGAACAGAATGTGAAATAGCCTCAAGGATTCTCCACCAAATGGAACTGATTACACAATGAAAATAAACTTGAGGAAGGATCTGAGGCATCATGTAAAGTATTTTACTATGTTTTTGCAAAGATTCTTTGCATTTGGAAGCAAGTAAGTTTGTTTTTAAATAAAAGAAGTCTTTTTTTTAAAAGCATAATCTTGTTCACTGTCTTTGAAGTGTGAACAAAAAAATATTTTTTTTTCAAAAGTTAAATGATAATTTAGATATCCAAAAGGGGAGAATTACAAGTTGAGGTGTGCCTGCCATACAGAGGAGGGTCTGCTGTGCTTCAGAGTTTAACTATGACTATAGACACTCCGATAGTAACTCCACAGACAGTGAACCTTTTGGACAGAACAGGCAGTTCTTAAATAACTGTCATTGGCGTTATACAGCAGAGCGAGATGGAACTGAAAGATTCTCATGTCAAGCTTTTAATATCAGTGCAACAAAAATGACTTCATCTGTGCAATTAGTGAACAAGCTGTTCCCACTCGTCTAGTAGTTCCAGGAGGAGAAACTTATTTTGACTTTCATTTGCCCCATTTTTCCTGCGTACTGAATGTTGCAACCTTATGTCAACTAAAATCTCTTGGCCTAATAATTACAGCCAACATTGAAAAAGTGCCCTCAAATTATTAGTGCAAATAAAAAGAGGGTGAAATAAATTAAACTCAGCCCTCCCACCCCATGTCACCTCCTCGTCTGAACCTCAGAAGTTCTGTGGTTAAAATGTTTCAGCACTTCTTCATCCATAAAATCAAACTAAATTTCTGTTCAACAAATTAACTTTGCAGAGTTTTGTTTTGCTACTACTATCATTGCTTTATTCTCCTGTTTGAGCAGGGCATTCGAGCAAGTTTAAAATAATTAAATTCTTTCACTTAAAGGAAAGAAACTCTCAACGATCCCTTTCTTTCCCATTTTAGTTTCAACTGTCTGAAGGGAGAAGGCTAAAGGGAATCATGCGCATCTAGAAATGTATGGATATTATGAGGCCAGCGTACACGAGAAACACATTGTGACTTGAGTGTTTCACCCAGAAGAAAATTTTCAAATATTAACAAATTATGTCCCAGAAAAATCAGAAAATGGATTTTGTGTCTTAACTTGGACTCAGTAGTGAGGCTGAATAGGCAGACCCAGTGCTCTTATTTTTTGTATTAGTTTCAAGTGTACAAAACAACATAGTGACTAGACGTTTATATACCTCACAAAGTGATCACCCCAATAAGTCTGTTGCCCACCTGACACACTGCGCACAGCTGTTACAATATTATTGATTATATTCCTCATGCTGTACTTTATATCCCCGTGACTATTTGTTAAAATTATAGTTGACATTCAATATTATTTTATATTGGTTTCAGGTATATGGTATACTGGTTAGACATTTATATAATTTATGAAGTGATTCCCTTGATAAGTCTAGTACCCATCTGACTCCATACGTAGTTATCACAGCATTATGGACTGTATTCTCTATGCTGTACTTCACATCCCCATGGCTCTTTTGTCCGTTGCTCTTTTTCATCCAAATCTGAAAAGAAATATCCAAAAACCTTTTCAAACATACCTCCAGGTATTATCTATCTTGTTAGTAATAAGCCCTAGGGACCTGGGGACTATCAGCAAAGTTGCTTAAGTGATGCCAACTTCTTCTAGGGCTTCAGGACCCAGATTCATTATTCCAAAGTGAGAAACAGATGTCGAATCAGATCAAAACGTTGGGAAATGCTCCCTCTAAAAGCAGTGGTAATAGGTCACTTATGCTGTGGCTTGCCAGGTGGCACTCTTACCCTATACCATATTCCACTTTAATTTGGGGAGAATATGTTACCTAAACAAATAATTTTCACTTCAAAAAGTGTTTCAATTTAATTCCACGTCTGATTTGTAAAAAATGAAAAAAAATATTTTTGCCTGTTAGTGCTGTTACATGTAGTTCCACTCTTGTCATATCATTCTATTTTTCAAAAGGGCAAACATGCTAATAAGGATGAAAGACCAGCTGTAGGGATGATGGAGGAAGCTCAGAGGCCACTATGTGCTAATACAGTTATTAGCTTTGAAATGAATTTACTCTTTCCTTCTAAAAGAGGATATGATGTAGGAGACGATTTTACTCAAGACGGTTTTTAGCACTTCACCTTGTAGCCTGGAAGTGACAGAGTTAATGCCAATGCTAGCAATTTCTCAGCATTTTCTGGTCTTCAGGCCATAAATTACAGAGCAAGACAAGGACCAGGTTAAATTATTTTGGTAGATGAGGAATTTGAAGCATTTCCTGTGAGGAAAAATTAGGCCAGTGGATTAGATCACCATTTGATGGGTACACTCCTGTTTAGACATTCTGCTCATGAAGTTATCAATAGATTAAGTCAACCAGAGGCACCGACAGTTTATGTAGGTGTTCTCTTAGGATCATTTTTTCCCTAAACATTTTAGAAATGATGTGGATGAATGTTAACCACACGAAGGTGAATACGGAAGAGGATAGTCAATATTTCAGAGGAGAGAATTGATAATGTTCTTGGCATATTAGGGAAATGATTAGAATTAAAAGAAGTTCACTGAAGGCAGTGTTGGGAAGAAACAGTAC
Source organism: Hipposideros armiger (assembly GCF_001890085.2). Classification (NCBI taxonomy): domain Eukaryota; kingdom Metazoa; phylum Chordata; class Mammalia; order Chiroptera; family Hipposideridae; genus Hipposideros; species Hipposideros armiger. The sequence goes on along the minus strand of NW_017731518.1, from coordinate 2,422,171 downwards.
CTCATTAATTCAAAAAATGTTTATTGAATGTCTGCTAGGTGCCCTGCTTTGTTCTAGGTGCTAGCTTAATTTCCAGGAGCTCACATTCTAATTAAATTTAAGGGCCTGAAGTTGAAGCACCGAACTTCCACTTATGGTCATGACAGAGTAGCAGGGACCATACTTACCCTCCCTCCTTAAACAACTGAAAAACTGGGCCAGATCTTTTAAACTAATTTACAAACATTTGAAAATAGGCAGTGCAGAATAGAGATCTCTGAACAAAGGGTGAGCTCCCCCCTCCACCACCACCCTGCCAACAAGGTGAGCCTGATGAATGCCCTAGTTTACTGCCTGGGAGTTTCTAGGCCACCACACAGGGAAGGGGAACCCAGCAGGGTTTGGTGAGCTCACTGAGTTGAGGAGACAGAGCTCAGAGCACAGAGATGACAAGGCACCTAGACTTCATGGGGCAGGCACTGGAGAGAAGAAAGCTGCAAAGAGAGAGAGAGAGAGAGAGAGAGAGATCTTCAGATATCCAGAGGGTTCCCTTCAGCCTTTAGTTGAATAATAAGTGCCTGGATTTGAGGAAACTACCAAGGCTAAAGAAGAAACCACTGGAAAGGAGCCAGTGGAGTAATCCTTGGAGCACACACAGGACTGGGGATAGTTTATGTTCCCACTAGCCAGAGCAGAAAGACTTGCTAACACATAAGGAACCGAGGGCAGCCTTTAGAAGGATATTGCCTCAGCAGTAGGTCAGGTTAGCCCGAGGCTAAACGCTGTTCTGCACCCACCGAAGCTTAAGAGCCAGCCTTGAAAATACGAAACTGTTTCCAAGTAGTTTAATTGCACCCGACTGCAAAACCCCAAAATATTTAAAGCATTGCAAACATACCCAGTACTCAAAAATGTTAAACTTACCATATCTGATTAGATTAAAAATTATCAGGCATGCAAAGAAACAGGAACGTAAGACCAAAATGAGGAGAAAATCAATGGAAACAGGCTCAGAAATGACATAGATGATGAAATTAGTAGACCCATTAAAACAGCTATTATAAATATATCCCATATATTCAAGGAGTTAAAGGAAAGTGTGAGCGTGACAAGGAGAGAAATGGAAGATGTCTAAAAAGACCCAAGTCAAACGTCTACAGTTGAAAAGTGAACTGGATATAGCCCTGGGATTAACAGCAGCTTAGACAGGACAAGGAAAAAAAAGATGAGCAAATTTGAAGACTGCAATAGAAAGTATCCAGAATGAGGCCGGCCAAGTGGTTCAGTTGGTTAAGAGCATGAGCTCTGAGCAACAGGGTCGCCGGTGGGATTTTCACATGGGCCAGTGCACTGCGCCCAAAGGGTGGCCGGATGGTGACTGGACTTGGCGCTGAGCTAGCTGCACCCTGCACAACTAAGACTGAAGGACAACAACTTGGCTGTTCCCCTTCCCCAGTTCCCCAATAAAATCTTTAGAAAAGAAAAAAAGAAAAAGACAAAGTATCCAAAATGAAACACAAAGACTGGAGAAAATGAATAGTGAAGTATGGGAAAACACCCAGCAGCCTGCATCAGTGTCACTGGCATTCCAGAAGGGGAGCAGAAGCAAGTAGAGACAAATTTATATATATATATATATATATATATATATATATATATATATATATAAAATTAAAGAAACAGTAGCTGAAATTTTTCTCTGTTTATTCAACAACATATTTATTAAGTACCTGCTGTGTACCTGGAACTGGGAATACAATAGTAGGAAGTACAAATGCCCTCCCAGCGGTCACATCCGGCAGGGAAGTCAAATTGTTACATTAGAAGGTATGATAAGTGTTGGCTGGCATTTGTTGATGGTGACTGTTCCCTTCCACTTGAACCACTCTTTGATATGGCTTCTGTGATACCATCCTTCTTGGGTCCTGTTCTCCTAATTCCAACCAGGCCATGATACTCTTTGTCCTGGGCTGCTTGTCCTCCACCTGTCCCAGGAGCTGTGTGTTTTCTCCCTGGCTGCCTCCTGGGCCTTCTTCCCAATCGATAGGTCAAGTTTCCTTTTCATGATATCATCCATGTCCATGGTTTCATCTGTCTACTGTGGGCTGATACTCCCAAATCTATATCTTTAGCCCAGAATTTTCTCCTAAAAACCAGACTTGCTCTATCTACTGAACAGCTTCACTTGGATGTCCACAAGTGCTCCAAAATAAACCAGTCTCAAACGGAATTATTATTTACCCTAAACCCATTCTATTCTGCACTCCTTAATTTAGTAAATAGTACCTAACCCTCATAGCCTTCTTCCTTGGCATCATCCTTGATTTCTCTCTCCTTCACACCTCACATCTAGTTGACCATCAACTCTTGCAGATTTGCTCCTGGGCGTTTTTCAAATGGGTCTCCTTTTTATCCCTATAGCCAGTGCTTTAATTCAACCGTATCATTTCTCTTTTGGATACATTAGTCATATCTCCCCGCTTCTGGTCTTGATTTCTTTCAATCAGGTCCATACGGCAAAAAGTGAAGTAGAATGCAATTGCGTTACATTCATGTTTAATGTCTTTTGATAGTTCTCCATAGACTTTCAGGTAAAACTCAAGCTCCCCATCAAGGCCCACAATGCCCCAGCCTGCCAGCCTCACCTCTCACTTCATATTGAATCACTCAGCTCCTCAGATGCCTCATGGCATCTCATACATCCTAGTATTTGCACATGCGGCTCCTTCTGCTGGACCTTGCCCCCTTCTAATGCCTCTTTGTGGCATTCTTTTTTTTGTAATTTGTATATGTTTATTCATATGGCAACCAACATTATGCAGCTGGTTGGACGCCCAAAGTTCAAAAGGCAACATTAAATTTATACTTTCACATCGTAAGGTAACATTATATTAGAGCTGTAATATATGACTTAATGGTTAGTCCAAGCATACTGAAAAAACAACCCCCAAATAGCATTAATTTGTGCACGTTCTTCCTCTAACTTAGCTGGCATAAAACTCATGTTAGGGATTATTTTTTGTGGCATTCTTTAAGACTCAGATCAGATAGTGCTCCATCTAAACAGCTTCCCTGACATTCCCCTTCTCTAAACTGAGATTGCATGCCCCGTATCAGTAAATCTATAAAATGCTCCATATATATATATATATATATATATATATATATATATATATATATATATATATATATATATTGTGTGTGTGGGGGGGCATTCATCCTGATTCTTAAAAAGTATCTGTTTATGCCTATTCCATCACTCAACTGTGAATCGCTCCCAACCCTCTCTAATATCAGTCCTCCTTCCTTGCTTAAGTTTTCTTCCAGCACTTATCACTATCGGGCATACACCATATTATACTTATTTCTCTGTCTCTCTCCCCCAGTGAGAATGTCAGCTACACGAAGGTGGGAACTTTTGTCTGTTTCGTTCATTGCAATACGATTGACACTTAGAATAGCATCTGGGGTACACAGAAAGGACTTGGTAGTCATTCATTATATAAACAAATAAATCTTTGTCCTCAGCATTTAGAGCAATATCTTGCACAGTATTGGCTGTTAAACTCTGCTGCAACTTTGTTTACTCATCTGTCCCCCCTTCCAGGGGTATTAGATACCTAAGAAAGGTCTCGTGGGAACAGTATTCCCTCTTTAGGTTCGTAGGTTCTCTCATGATCTTAGCAGCTTTTTTTTTTTTGAACTGTGGTAAAATATACATAACGTAAAATTTAACACTTTAACCATTTTGAAGTGTACACTTCAGTGGTCTTAGGTCATTCACATTGCTGTGCCTTCATCACCACTATCTATTTCCACTTTTTCGTCTTCCTGAACTGAAACCCCCTCTCTTCTCTGCCAGTGGTAACTGCCATTTTACTTTCTGTATCTATGAATTTGACTACTCTAGGTACCTCATACAGGTGGAATCTTACAATATTTGTCCTTTTGTGTCTGACTTACCATAATAACTTCAAGGTTCATCCATGTTACAGCATGTATCAGAATTTCCTTCCTTTTTAAGGCTGATGATATTCCATTGTATGCATAGACCACATTTTGTTTATCCATTCATCCATGGATGGGCATTTAAGCTGTTTCCACCTTTGGGCTATTGTGAATATGCTGTGTGAGCCTATGCTTTCATTTCTTTTAGGTATATACCTAGAAGTGGAACTGCTGGACCATATGGTAATTCTGTGCTTAGTTTTTTAAGGAACTGCTAAACTGTTCTCCACAGCAGCTGCACAATTTTCCATTCCCACCTGTGATGTACAAGAGTTCCAATTTCTCCATATCCTCACCAACGCTCTTTCCTTTGTTTTGCTGTTTAATAATAGTCAACCTTATGGGTGTGAGGTGATACCTAATTGTGCTTTTGATTTTCATTTCCCTAATGAATAGTGATGTTGGGTATCTTTTCATGTGCTTTTTGACCATTTGTCTATCATTTTACTTTCCCTTAAGTCCTCCACATTTTTTGCCAGTGCTTGGTATAGTCAGCCTTTCAAATTTTAGCCATTCTAATAGATATGTAGTAGTATCTCGTTGTGGTTTTAATTTGCATGTTTCTAATGGCTAATGATGCTATGCATCTTTTTGTATGCTTGTCATCCATATACATTTTTTGAGTTATCTGATCAAATCTTTTGCCCATCTTTTTAAGTTGAATTTATTATTGGGTTTTGAAGGTTCTTTATGTATTTTAGAGATGTCCTTTATCAGATTTATAATTTGCAAACATCTCTCCTAGTCTATGACATGTCTTTTCATTCTCTTAACAGTGTCTTTTTTTTTTTAAAAGATTCTTTTTATTGGGGAATTGGGGGGATGGGAACAGCGCCGGGGAACTGGGGGAAGGGGAACAGACAAGTTGCCGCCACCCTGCTCCTCAGTCTAGCTGCGGAGGACGCCGCCCCACCGGCCCAAGTTGACACCACCACTGCGCTCCTTCCGGGTGAGGCAGATCAGTCGCCGGCCTCTGGACGGCCGCTCACTGTGGCTGCTGGCCGCTCACTCTGGCTGCCGACCACACACACCGTAGCCCATGGCAACCCACTGCAGAGGGGCCGCAGCCCATGCCGTCGCCTGCGGCAGCCCAGCTCCAGGCTGAGCCGCTGCCCAGCATCCCAGCTGTAGAGGGCAGTGTCACCGGCCCTCACACGTGGGATCCGAACCGAGGCCCTCCGGCATCCCAAGCCAGCTCCCAATCATCGCGCCACTGGACCGGCCCAACAGTGTCTTTTGAAGTGAAGTTTTTAATTTTGGTGTTCCAATTCACTAATTTGATTTTTATGGGTCATGCTGTTTGTATTGCATTTAAGAAATCTTTGCCTAACCTAAGGTCACAAAAATTTTCCATTTTTTTCCCTAGAAATTTCAAAGTCTTAGGTTTTACATTTAGGTTTATGATACATTTTAAGTTAATTTTGTATAAGGTTCAGGTATAGCTCTAAGTTCGTTTTTTTTTATATATGAATATTGGATTTTTCCATCACCATTTGTTGAGATGCTGCGTTTTGTCTACTAAATTGCCTTTGCGTCTTTGTTGAAAATTAGCACTATATACACGTTGGTCTGATTCTGTACTCTTCATTCTGGTCCATTGATATGTTTGCCTATTTTACACCAAGACCACACTCTAACTACTGTAGCTTAAGTTTTTAATTTAAGTAAATACCTAGGAGTGCGAGTGCTATGTAGTAAAACTATGTTTAGCTTTGTAAGAAATGGCTAAACTGTTTTCAAAGTGGTTGTACTATTTTGCCGTCTCATCAGCAAGGAATGAGGGTTCCTACTGTTGTGCATCCTTCCCAGCATTTAGTAGTAACAGTACTTTGGATTTTAGCCATTCTAATAGATATGTGGTATAATCTCACTGTACAAATTTGCAATTCCCTAATCATATATGATGATGAGCAACTTTTCATATGCTTATTGAACATCTGTATCTCTTCTATGATATTGGATTCAATTTGCTAAAACTTTTTTTTTATTGGGGTATTGGGGGGAAGGGAACAGTGCTGGGGAATTGGGGGAAGGGGAACAGACAAGTTGCTGTCCTTTTGTTCTTCAGTCTAGTTGTGGAGGACGTTGCTTCACTGGCCCAAGTTGGCACCATCATTGCGCTCTTCCCGGGCGAGGCAGATCAGTCGCCGGCTTCTGGACAGCCGCTCACTGCGGCTGCTGGCCGCTCACGCTGGCTGCTGGCTACACACGGTAGCCCATGGCAACCCACTGCCACAGGGGCTGCAGCCTACGCCGTCGCCGGCGACTCACGGCAGCCCAGCTCCAGGTTGAGCTGTTGTTCAGCATCTTAGCTGTAGAGGGCAGTGTCACTGGCCCTCATATGTGGGATCCTAACCGGGGCCCTCTGGCGTCCCAAGCCAGCTCTTAACCGATGCACCACTCGGCCGGCCCTGCTAAGACATTTTTAAGAATATTTACCTCTGTTTCTATGAGAGATATTGGTCTATAGTTTTTTCTTATTGTCATGTCTGATTTTGGCATCAGATTAATGCTGGTCTCATAGAATGACTTAGGAAATAGTTTCCTTTTTTTCAATTTTCTGGAAGAGTTTTTGCAGAATTGGCATTATTTGCTCCTTATTTGGTAGAAGTCACCAATGAAGCCATGTGGGTGTCCAGTTTTCTTTATGGGAATGTTTTTAACTATAAACTCACATTCTTTTGTAGCTATAAGACTGTTCAGATTACCTATTGGGTTGTTGGAAAAGTCATGAGGCATTTTTGCAACGAAACACGTAGAAAAAAAAATGTCGTGACTTTTCTGACAACCCAATATTTTTTTTTGAGTGGTTTTTGGTAGTTAGTGTCTGTCAAGAAATTTATCACAGACTTTTACCCTCGGGTGTTTTTTATTTTGCTACCTAGGTACTCTGTGTTCACGCTGGCCATTGAAAAACTATGATGCCAGCTTTTTAGAATTTTTCAAAGTTTGGAAAACTACAATGATGGAATAGCAAAGTGTAAACTAGTGTGGTTAACATGTCCCCAAGAAAGTGCAGAAGTAGCTGACTTGATTGCCACAGGGTCACATCTTTTAATACTAGTGAAAAACTGAGAGATCGATGTTAGAATATCCTTAAGTATAAAGATTTTTTTACAGGTCTATTTTGCAGATTACAATGTGAAATTTTAATAAGATTACAGACATTTTAAGTATTTTGCCTTTAGATGAATAACTAAAAGTATCAGTATTTAAGATAAGACTATTACTGGTAGATTAAGCATTTTTGTTTATACAAATAAACTTTTTCTTTCTTACATTTCTAGGGGGTAATCATTCCACTCCTTTGGGCTTCAATTTATTCATTTGTTAAAATGAGGCAATTAGACTAGATATTTGCTAAGATTTCTTCTGGACTTAAAAATATTATTCCAATACGTGGAATAATATGTTAAAAATGCAATGTTAACTGTGAAACAGTGTTTAATTCTGAAGTGTTTTAATCTAATTATATCAGTTTGAGCATAAGTATACACAGATGCCTAGTAAATAATTTGTAGATATTGTAAAATGAGTTTTTCCAAATTTATTTATTTGTAAGCTGCCAATCTAAAATAATATTGTTTTGGGAAGAGAGGACATGGAGTCACAAATAATATCTTTATGCGTCATGTTCCAAAGAAAGATAAATATCTGTTTGACCTACCTACCTAAAACCCAAGTCAGAGTGACACTTTCTTTAGTGGCCATCTTTTGATTAATCTTATCAACCAGAAAGGTAAAAGTGAATGCTTTTTGAAAAAAGACACCTTGGCACTCTTGTAGCAACCGTTGAAGGAAAGGATTAAATTGTGGGAATTTAACTTCTTCACGAATCCTGGAAATCAAGCTTGTTTTTGTGAAGAACTTGATCAGAAACAAAAGTTTTACTGAACCTTGGGCACTCTGTGCAAGCACATGGACACAATTTATTCTCTAACAGGAGCCATGTTCTGGTTCAGATATAAAAGTTTCACAGAAAAACTCTGCGGGGTATGTGTAAATGGAAACATTTAAAAATTGTATTATAGTTGCGACAGACTATAAAGATATAGATTTAGTCATTGTTTATCCTTTGGTCATTCTTGGAAGATTTGAAAAACTAAAAATTTTAATGAAAAAGTTCTGGAAATCTGGAGTGAGGCTTGCTATCCAACTTGTCTTTATATCCAAGAAGAAAATTATACATTTTAAGTAAAAGTAAGTTCAGGTCAATCTGGTGTTTTAGAAGCAGCGCTGTCTGCAGCCGATGGTTGTGGCTTTGCCTCTACAGCATATCTCCCAGGTCTGCCTTGGATTTCAGCCACAGCTGTCATAGAGGTCCACTCCATCTCAGACTCACCTTTTGGTGAGAGCAACCTGTCTTAACTGAGTGCCCCATTTCTCTGCTTTGTGACAAACCATCCTTTCCAGGGTCATGGGAGCCCCCTTAGGCCTATATTACAAGTATAATTGCAGAAATGTAGAAGAGTAATGCCGTCCACCAGTGGGTCCAGGGCTAGTGGGTGGGTGATCCAGCCTCTCGTCTGTCTGGGGGACAGTTCTGGGAAGCCCTTGCTCATTTCTGAGGTGGTGCTGGTGGTGAAATCAAGTCTCAAGCACACACAATGGCACTTTTTTTTTTATAAGATTTTTATTGGGGAATTGGGGGATGGGAACAGCGCTGGGGAATTGGGGGAAGGGGAACAGACAAGTTGCTGTCCTTTTGTTCTTCAGTCTAGTTGTGGAGGACGTTGCTTCACTGGCCCAAGTTGGCACCATCATTGCGCTCTTCCCAGGCGAGGCAGATCAGTCGCTGGCTTCTGGATGGCCGCTCACTGCGGCTGCTGGCCGCTCACGCTAGCTGCCAGCCACACACGGTGTAGCCCATGGCAACCCACTGCAGCAGGGGCTGCAGCCTACGCCGTCGCCGGCAGGCGACTCACGGCAGCCCAGCTCCAGGTTGAGCTGTTGTTCAGCATCTTAGCTGTAGAGGGCAGTGTCACTGGCCCTCATATGTGGGATCCGAACCGGGGCCCTCTGGCGTCCCAAGCCAGCTCTTAACCGATGCACCACTCGGCCGGCCCCACAATGGCACTCTTGATCACATACCCTTGTACTATATTTCCTTCCCTATCTCATTCTTCCTGCTTTCACTCCTGCTTCCTGGGATTAATTCACAAATAAACTACTTGCTCCCAAATGGTTGTCTCAAGGTCTGTTGTAGGAAGAATATAACAAAGGACTTTGGTATGAGAATGTCCCTGGAAAGCAGATCCTTAGGTTTCTGGAACTGGGTCACTTACCTTATTGCTAGGATTAGCAGGACAGTGGTAATCCCTGGTGTGTGTCACAAGCCCTAAGAATTCCACCTGTGTTCAAGTGGGATGGGAACAGTGGGTTCTCCAGTAGCTAAGTCATTAGAATGGTTTGGGGGCAGATTGCGGAATTGGCTAGCATTTGTTAATTGCCTTGGAAGCTGTGAAAAAATGAAGCGGCACACTCAGATCAGCCAACTATCATCTTAGGGCACTCCGAAAGCCAAAAGGCTACCTTGGCAGCGTTTAAAGAGACCATTATCTCCTGAGTCATAGGACAGTTGTGCAAATCAGGACCAGAGTCTGTGAGGGTTGGCAGAGCTGCAAAGGAGATAAAACAGGCAGCCGCCAAATACCTCCTTTGCTGAACTCAGGGTCCTGATGTCACAGGAGAGGGGCCAAGGCTTGGGATGAGGATGTTGGAAGGGGTGTGCTTGAGAAGCTGGGATCCCTGGTTTCCTCTGCATCCCCCATGTCAGCCAAAGCAGCTCTTTGTCCCTCACTAGAGGGAGGCAGCCTCCCCTTACCTGGAGACCATTCAGTGTTCACCTGAAGTGGATGTCTTGTAAGATGACTCTTAACCACTTCAAGATCTAACTGGTCTTCCGCATTGCTTTGAGAAGGATAAATAAAGTCAAGTTTCAGCTGAGAGAGAAAATGGAGTCCTTGATCTGGGAAGAAATAGCTTACTTACTGAAAGAAGTTTAGAACTGGCTAACAAGTACTGGCAGGACTCTGAACATGTGTGGGAATAAGCCTTGGGTGTGCTGGACCAGAGGGGCAGAACGTAAGGCTGGTGAGGGGAGTTCATTGACATGGGAGCCCTCTCTTAGGTCAAAACCCAAGGTGGGTGTGATGGCAAGGACATGTGGAGCTGGTGTTCATCGGCTGGAGGGATGGCTCCTTGAAACTCGTCCTGATGATGGCCTATACTAAATGACAGAGAGAGGCAGGAATTGCCTTGTCGAAGTATTGAAGGTCAGTGGCTCAGAAAGGCAGGAATGTTAGAAAGGATTTCCTATGTGGAGAGAACCAACTTCCTGTTTTCCAAGGAAGCGTCCAGAGAACACCCTCTTTAGCAAGGCAATAAAGATTACACCAATGAGGGTGGCAACGACATCTTTCAAAAAATCAGTGGTAGCTGCATGTAAGCCAGGATTCACAGTAGGATGCGATGTTCTTTTACTGTGGGCTCTCTTGTATTAATTGAGATGACGGGATTCCACAATAACAGGTTGTGGTCTACAACCATCAGTGGCAAAGTAGCAGTGAGGTTCCTTGGTGTGCAGGGATCTGTGGTGGTGACTGCTACACCATGATGTACCTCGTGCTCCAGGGAGAGTGTGTCTTTACTTGTAAAACTCCCAAAAGCAAGAGCTGGTGAGCAGAAGGTTGATGTTAGGTGCTGGAATGGAGAGTGTTATCCAATAGCTATTATCTCATGTCTGTTGATGGGAAAGGAGGTCAAAGCCCTTTGAAGAATGCCACCTATGCCAACACAAGTATATACAGTAAATATTCACCCAATCTTTCTCTAAAGAGCCATAAGCTGCTTATCAAAGTAACTGCACACTGGAGAAAGGGGAATACTCAGTCCCTTCAAAGGTTGTTGGGTAGAGGATTAAGCTGACTTGGTATCAAGTGATCTAAAATGTTTAGAAATGTTACATGGTTGCTGACAATGTACTATGTACTTAGGCCTATGAGGGTTGCAATTGTACTGACCACGTACACACTTTTTTTCTTCTCATTAGTCCCTAAACAATACAGTATAACAACTATTTGCATAGCATTTACATTGTATTAGGTATTATAAGTAATCTAGAGATGATTTAAAGTATATAGGAGGGTGTGTGTAGGCTATTGGCAAATACTGTGCCTTTTTATATAAGGGACTTGAGCATTTGTGCATTTTGATGTCTGTGGGGTTCCTGGAACCAATCTCCTGTGGATACCAAGGGTAGACCGTATTTTAGAGATTTTCTAGACTGTGTGCAAATAATTATTCATGAAAAATTATTTGAAAGGTGAGGTGAGATCATTTTAAACCTGTGCAAATTAAATATATTTTTTCTGTTTAGGCAATAAAGGAGTTGATGAAAATGATGCTTGCTCAGTCTGAACTACATTGAAACTACCTTGAATTCAATTTCTATCTGATAATATAAGAATATCTAACTTTGATAGTATATGAACTAATGGCCAAGTGAAAAGCTCTATACGAATATGCTAATAAATACTACCAATAAGTTCTATGTCCATATTGTATATGATATATAAGCTATAAGTTGTGACAGAAAATTTCAATCCAGTATTACTCTTGGCCAAATGTTAATTTTTTTAACATTTATGATACAAATGCACGTAATATTTTTCATGCTAAAATAGTCACAAAATATTCACTTAGCAAAATTCACTTTTTTTTTTGCATTGAGTCTGTTTTTGATAACCTCACATTGACTTTATATTAAATGCTCACTGCATCCCTGCAATATTCCATCTTAGTATTTATAGCACTAATTGCACTTTCTTAGGCTATTTTGTCTTTCAGTTCAGGTCCTTTATTTTGGTAACGAGACATATTACCAGGTTATAAATGCTTTATTTTATTTATTTATTTATTTATTTATTTACTTATTTACTTATAACACCGAAGAAGCTTGGTGGTGGCTATTTGGCTATTTGATGTTTTTATGACTCAGGGTTCAAGTTCAGGCTCTCTTTCTGATAGCACGTAAATGTACACCTACACATGTATATATAATTGCTATCAAAATTAAGCTTAGTCACTAAAAGAAGATTCACTATCTGAACTTTCTTCTGTATTTTTTTCACCTTCGCCATCAGGCACTGGCGCATCTGGCCTCCTGAAAGAGAATGAAAAAAAAATTTTTTTAAGTTTTTCCAGTTGCAAAAAGCACTTACGAACTGTAAATTAGGCTCATCCTAGAATATCGCTGCTAATAAATCTGCCCAGTCTGCGTCCTTAACTGAGAGAGGCCCCACTCTCCACCACGAAGTGCCTCTTTCTGGCGTCTCCAGCACCGGGGGGATTAAGTGCTATTCCTTTCCAGGCTGTGGCCAGTTTTCTCTTGCCAGTCCTTTCAGAGTGTGCGACGTCAGCACTTTCTGCTTCTCATTACCATGGAGATCCAACTATAGACAGAGATGGGATCTGGAGAGGCTGGCATGACCAGTGCTGAGGCCATGCAGCCTCCAAGGGTGCATGAGGTACAGAGAAGGGGGAGCTAGCAATGGAAAGGAAAGGCAAATCGTCACATTCAGGAAAGCTGCAGGGAGAAATTTTAAAATGGAAAGGGAGTTCAAGAATGGCTTAAGAAGCACAGGCAATATGGAAATTTTCGAGAGAAGAGCATCTGGTCAAACAAGGTTCTTCATGTTTGCTGAGTGTTTCCACTTATATGTTTTATCTTTGGAGAATAAATATAAAAAGTATGAGTTGGTAAAAATAGTGTTTTGAAGACTCCCTAGGCAAATCAAGGAGATATGAGAATGGTGAAGCTCCAACTTTGCATGGATGTGCTATCATAAACCCAAATGAAAATTTAATGGTGTCATTAAAATAGTCACCTAGCTAGCCTCCATCGTGCTCGGCAGTAAATCCCCGAGTCAGCATGGTAGCACTATCACTCAGCCTCTATTCTCCTACCAAGAAAGTAAATTAAGTAAGTAAAGTATACTTTTGGGGAAACTAACAGGGAAAGGAAGAATAATACAGCTGCTGTGTCCTAATAATTAAAAACTACCAGAGTTATTTCTCCCTCAGGCTCCTTGATTCTTATTAAAGACTTAGAACACCAACAAATAAAACTCTTCTTTGCCAGAGAAATAACTGCTATTACTAAAATAAGAAAATGTATAGTCTACTTACTTTTAGTGATGAAAAATTATGGCTGAGCTTTGGCTTGTATTTTTTAATATTGTATCTGGCATGCTACAAAACAGAAAAAAATGCTGGCACTGCTCCCTAGTTGTCACACATCAACCCATTTACTCTGCTGTCCAGTTTTAGATTGTGCTTATGAGGAAGTCACATGCACTCAATACAGTAAAGCTTGAAACCTGGCTTCAGCATTTCCAGGTTTGGACTGATGCTCCCTCTGCCTAAAATACTAACACAGGACCACAGTCTTCATCACTGTCCCTAGAAGCAAGAACTCTAGCAGTGGGCATGAATACTGGGCACGTTTTCCCCAGTACATTTTTCTTTGTTATATAGTTGATTTCTTATTGTCTTCACTTTGAGAAAAAGGAAAAAATTACCAAAGGGAATTATTTGAATACTACAAAATTATGTTAGTGTATCTATGGAAGCACAAACAAATAAAACAATGTACACAACTCCCCTAAAATACATGCTATTTAACAAAAGGGTAAAAGCAGCCTACCGAGAAGGAAGTGAGATTATAAAATTAATTTATATGTGTAAGCACTTTCTTGATATATGTGATGCTGCCTATAGCATAGTGGTTAAGAACACAAACTCTGGAGCCAGACTGCTTGGGTTCAAATCCCAGCCTTGCTACTTACTTGTTGGGTAGCTTTGGGGAAGCTATTAACAACTATGTACCCAAGTAACTGGATTCTTGTGATGATTAAAATAAAGTATGCCATTTGGTAGCTAGAGCGTAAGGTATATTGGAGTGCAACAGTAGATGAGATCAGACCACTTGGCAGGAGCCAATAGGTGGAGGGTGGGGAGAACTTATATGAAATGTAAGTTTTCGCTGAAATTGCATTACTAAGTTTGGGATTCTTAAGTAGTCATTTATTTTACATTCACATTGTTGTGCAATCATCACCACCATCTCCAGAATTCTTTTCACTTTGCAAAACTGAAACTCTATACCCATGAAACAATAACTCCCCAGGCTTCTTTCCCTACCGCCTTTGGCAGCCACCATTCTGCTTTCTGTCTCTATGAATCTGACTCTTCTAAGTGGAATCATGTAAGATTTGTCATTTTGTGCCTTGCTTATTTCATTTATCATAGTAAAGGCCTTCAAGGTTCATCCATATTGTAGCATATATCAGAATGTCCCTTCCTTTTAAGGCTGAATATTCCGTTGTGTGCATCGAGTGCATCTTGTTGACCCACTCATGGATGGACATTTGGGTTGTTTCCACCTTTGGGCTGTTGTGAATGCTGCTGCTATGAACATGGGTGTACAAATATATGTTTGAGTTCTTAATTTCACTTCTTTTGGATATATGCCCAGAAGTGCAATTGCTGGAAAATATGGTAATTCTATGATTAATTTTTTTCATGAACTGCTATACTGTTTTCCGTAGTGGCTACATCATTTATATTCCCACAAACAGTACACAGGTTTCCAATTTCTTCACATCCTCGCCAATACTTGTTATTGTTTGTCTTAACTTGTTTTTTAAAATTGAGACTTAATTGGCATATAACATTATATTAGTTTCGGGTATATAACAGAATATTTCGATATTTGTATATATTGTGAAATGATCACCACAATAAGTCTGGTTAACATCCACCACCATATATAGCTAAAAAAATTTTTTTCTTGTTATGAAAACTTTTAAGATCTACTCTCTTAGCCACTTCCAAACATAAAATATTGTTAACTATAGTCACCATGCTGTACACTATATCGCTCTGATTTATTTATTTTATAGCTAGAGGTTTAGCCTTTGACAGACCACGACTGCTTTTTAACACCAACTTTTTTTTTTTTTTGAATTTTTAGAAGATTTTATTTGAGCCAAACTGAGGACATATGCCAGGGAGCAAGATCTCAAATGCTCTGGAGAATAACAGTTTTGCAGCTTCTTTTATGCATTTGGAATTAAGGAGGGAATGTAAGGAACATTACATGGAGGTGAGAAAAATAGATGCGGGGATTGGATTACAGGATAGTTTACAAGCTTATGTGCTCTCCTGAGGGTGGTTATTTCAAAGATTAACCTAGGTGCACAGAAACAATGGACAGGGCTTGCTTAAGGCAAAGATAAACCCGTTATTAAAGAAGTTATATGCCTGGGACATGACTATCCACCATGACCTGCCCAGTTAGGAATTTATGATCAGATCACTCAGTGAGGATGCAATCTATAGAAGAACCCTTTTTTTATTCCCAGTTCCCCCTTTTGGTCATAAACCAATCCAAAGGATACATTGATGAGCAAACTTTTGGTTGGATAGTGTAACACTACCTTTTTTTTTTTTAAATTTTTATAAGAGCTTATTTGAGCCAAACTGACAACATATACCAGGGAGCAAAATCTCAAATGCTCCAGTAACACTGTCTTTTTTTATTTTTATTATCTCCCTCACTCTTGTGATCAAGGTCTCCACCAGTGGATCAATCACAATTTTTTGACATTGTTTTCTCCTGTCCTATACTTTCTAGCCAGTCTGCCAGCCAGTAGTTAAGGACTGGCAATTACATTGAATGGGAACCCAGCTTAACAAGAATGAACAAAATGGAACGAGTGAAAACAACTTACTTTTGGAATTGTCCAGTTGGGGAATTGAGGCCTCTTCTATCCTCAATCAGCCCCAACCCAACCTTTAATCCATTAATGCTGTTGTGTACCAAGAGGTAGGCAAAGATCACTGGCAGAAAGGGAGTTCCCTTGGCGGGCAGGGAAATCTGTCGGACATGCCGTGAATATAATTAAGAGAAAGTCTTGCTTTCCAGTATCCTTTTGGTGAACACTAATAAATCCCCTTTGTCTCAGTGATAAGTAGGCTGCGGTGGTTACTTTTGTTCCTGGCAACCATAAGACAGGTCTTTCCACAGTCTGGGAGAAGGGTATAAATCTTTTGAATAGATATCTCTAGGACAAATGCCAACTGCGCTGGTTCTATTCGAAGCCTGCAGAGTAACTTAAATTCAATTACATGCTTTCTTTAGTCAAATCAATATGCTGTAAACTGTACCCTTTTACTAATATGGAGTATGACCAGCTGAATTTCATTCGGAAGTCTATTCTTTACTGCAACGTTTAAAATACAGATTTTTCAGTATAACAGAATATAATTCAGAAAGGTAACTACTCTGTGTATGGTAACCATCTCTTTGTTAAAAACAGTGTGTCCTGGCATAGAATGAACTCCTGGTCATTTGCAGAACGTGAAAGCATTCACAAGACTCTACAGGAGCAAAAAGATTTATTGCAAGTCAGGCAGGGAGAGAGAGTTCAGTTTGGAACTGGCAAAAGGAGCTTTGTCAGGGCAGTCTGATAGAGAGCTGCCGAGACAGAGGGGTACGAGGAACACTGGCAGAAGAAGTTTGCCAGGGCAGAGTCTGATGGAGACAGCTGCGCCAGGTTTCTGTTTAGCCCGAGTTTTACATTTTTCTAAGTAGGATGTTGGGTGCTTGTCAGCTTGCAGGGGGGTGCTGTTACAATTGTCTTCTCCTGGGAACCGCTCTGTTCCCGTCTATGATGGGTGTTTGTTAGCATGCAGGAGGTTGCTGTTGCGATTGGGATCTGTTCTGTTCCCACCTATGATGGATGTAAGGTGCTTGTGCCTGCAGGTACAGTGCTGGCCAGGGGAGACAGAGCCAAGTGGTTCATGTTTAAGCTCCTTTTTACCAGCTCACAAGTCCGTTCCTGTTAACTCTTTACTGTCTCGTCACAATGGTATACAGCTAACTACAGGATTATAAACAAGTTGTGATCTAAAAGCTTGGTAAATTGTTTAGAACTTTCTACATCTTCCTCCACTACATTTATCAATCACAACTAACACTTCCTGCTTCTCTAGAGCTGTGCTAAGTGCTTACATCTTTGTCTTACTTAGTCTGAACACCTCTATGAATTCTTCCATTTCCCATTATACTGATGAGGAAACTGGTGCACAGAGAGATTAGGTAATTAGTCCAGGGTCAGATAGCTAGAAAGTGGCAGGGCAGAACCCGAAACCCAGCAAGCTGACCATTACTAAAGTCTGCCTTAGCCTGAGCCTTCACCATCACAAATTTCATCTCTAGCTGATGGGCGGGCCCAGGGGCTAATCTCTGTATTCTAGAGTAGTAAAAATATTAACTACTGCATAATAATAGTAACTAACCTTAATTCTGGGGCATAAATGTAAACACAGAACAAGATATGAGAGAAACGTGTTTTTTTTCGTTTTTTTTCCCCTGGTAAAAAATCCAGGCATTGATTGGAAGACTTTATAAGGCACGGTTTACTTGTGCCTTATTTACCTATTTCTGAATACAAAACTAAAACAAATTTACCTTAAAAATTTCCATTTTCATTCCCATTAAACTCTTCTGCATATGGTGGTGACAAAGGTACTCTTTCACGTATCTTTTCTTTCAGGGGCATTAGAAACTAATTTTTGCAAGCTAAACAGGACTAATTCTTGGTTCTATAAGAACTATTATTTTCAAAAACTTGGAGTTTTAAAAATAATTAATCACTTAGAAGTAGCAAACAAATACAATTTATTTGGTAATTATTAGGCATTTTCTAAAGTTTTACAGACTTTCTAGAATTCAATGAAAGTCATTCTTTTAGGAAAAGAGCTAGGTTCTCTTCTCCCTTATCATGTAAACTATTTTAGTTTAAAATTATGTACATTTAGCTTCTGAAATTTTATATACAATCAAATAACAATGTATTTTCTGATCAGTATTTATTTTACATCAACCTCAGCTTTGCTCTTTGCTCAGTTCAGACAAATCTAGACTATTTCTTTTAACAGTTATATGAGTCTGTTTTACTATCTAAGGCTAATAAAAAAAAGTGTATGTTTATACTTTAAAAGAAAAAAGAAAACAGAACAATCTTTACTGAAAGTTCTTGGCTGAGGCTTACTATGTACCTAAGACTCTAAATGAAAGTACACTCTTCACTTGGGTGGCACATTTTCTTCTCCTTCATCAGCTCAGATTTTTCTCCCAAAGTGAGTCTCCTTAACTTTTCTGTAAACATGATTACCAAAGTGCCAGAATTCCTCATTAACTAGGCAGTTGACTCCATTTATCATATCTGGCTAAATGCAGTTGGAGCTGGTTTGCTAGCAGTAGTGGTGATAGGTTCTCGTGAGTCACCCCCACTCCAACCAGTGCCCCTTGTGACCAATGGCCTGCACGTATGAGGTAATGGGGCAGAATTCCGGCTCCAGGCTGTGGTTGAGAAGCAGCTTTTCTGTAAGACGATGTTTGAGCTGTTACTGGAATTCTACCCTAAAACTTGGCACCATCTTGCAACTGAATGTTTCTCAACATTTACAGGCAATGACATACCCTCAAACTTGCTAAGTGGGACACGTCAAGGAATTATTAGGGGTACCGAGGGTTCTCCCCTTGGTAGCCATCCATGGACTTCTTAGGGTGGTGATACCTAAATGGAGCCTTGAATTATGAAACCAGCCAGGGCAATAAGTTGGGGCAAGGGAGCTCCATGGAGAAGAGAGAAAACATTCAAAGACACCAAAAGGGAATAGGAAAAGGATACATGCAGAGAACTTCCAGTAGTCGGTTACAGCTCCATAAGATAGGCAAGAAATGATGCTAGAGAGAGAATCTGGGTCTTGATGATAAAAGCATTTACCTGCAATTCTAATATGTTAGATTGCATGTTGAAGGCCGTAGAAGAGTCACAGAAAGATCTGAATGAAGAATGAAGTATGAACAGATACATTTAGGCTTTAGTAACAGATTAAAAGAGAACAGGGAAACCAATCAGGAACTATTATCATAATTCAGGTGAGAAATGATGAGAGCTTGAACTAAACAGCAATCAACATGGAGGCATGTGATGTGGTCAGATGTGAGGGATATTAAAATTGAAATAATCATAGTGACTGATATAGTAAAGTGGAGGGAAGGGGGCACAATCAAGGATGACTTTCAAGCTGCTCGTGTGGGTAGCTGGTGAAGTAAAGGGTTATGAAGCAGGTGTAGTCTGAACAGGGGATGAAATGAAGCCAACAGGGGCAACAGGGGCTAAAGGGATTGGATAGTCAATGTATGTTGATACTTACTAAGATGCTACTTTTCAATTTATTACATTTTTCTCTAGAGAGAAAAACCATCATTTCAGAGGTCATTTTAGCTCTGTTATTATAGAAGGTCTACTGTGTATTTCCAGAAGTAAAGAAAAGGTCATGGTCAATGTTAAATATACTTACAATATATATTACAGTGAGTACCAAAATGGATTGGACCCATATGTTCAATCACATTAAAATATATGTCACAATCCATCTACTTTTAAAGTGTGTGTGTGTGTGTGTGTGTGTTAGAAACAATTTCCAGAACAAATGTCAAATATCCTCAAGATACTTCAGTTCAAATTACCAGTCCATGCCATTGAACTGTTTACTACTTGGACATTACTAAATGCAGATACATGTTGAAAATATGTTCTTAAAAACTTGTTAAAAATTCTCAAATTTCATATTTTTGATGATAAAATGTGAAAAAAGGGCTGTTTTATGGTGTTTCACCTCCAAAATGAACACATTTTCTTGAAGGGCTGAGCGCCAAAAAAAATTCTAAAGTAGTATACTGCTAGTATAGTATGAATGCCTGGATAACATAGCTAAATACATTGGGGTGAACTAAAAACTCCAAACTGGAAAGACTGTTTACAAGTATCTAGATACTTACAAAACAGTCTAGTTCTGAATAATACATTAAGATATATTTTATCCTGGATGAGCTATGTAGCCAGGTTTGCTTGGTTGGAATACATCATTGTAAAATTTCTGAGCCACAAATTTTCAGCATTTCTCAAAAAAATATTTAATAAAACTCACACAAGCCAACATCTAGTTTCAATAATAATGATTAATGTGAACCTAGAGTGGCTTTACCCTATTTATTTCTCAATCTGGCTCAACTTAGATTATGGTAACTTTTCTATACACTAAGGTCTTAAATGAAAATCTGATAGATATATGAGAGTGAGAGAGAGAAAAGAAGAAAAAGAAAGAGAAGGAGAGGAAGAGCAAGAGGGAGAAGAGAAGAGAGGAGGGGAGGAGATGAGAGGGGAGGGAGGAAAGAAGGAAGGAAGGGAGGAAGGAAGGAAGGGAGGGAGGGAGAGAAAGTAGGTAGTATGGAAAAAAACACTACTTCTTATGGACCCTACTGCTATGCAACAAAGCTGTCATCAAACTCCATCTCTTCTGGATATCTAGGTTCATCACTGATCTATTGTAAATGCCCTTAAATGTGCAAAGGCTGGTTTCAGTAGCATAGGGTAGATTTTGCATTTTTGTAACATAGCAGAGACACTATTTATGAAGGTGTTTTCCTCAATTATAAAACACTGTATAGGAAAAAATACAGTGAGTTTGAAATATTTTTATTTTAACTGATAAATTCAATGTCTTGACAATGATATCATTATATTAGAAGAATTACTTACTCAAGAAGATCTGGGTCTAGTCCTTCCGATATCATTTTGTTTCTTATTGCCATGACTGGAACACCCTAAGCAAAGGACACAATATAATAATTCAGTTATTAAAAATGCCTCCATCATAAAAACAGAAAAAGAGACCAATGGAACAGAATTGAAGAGCCCAGAAATAAGCCGAATATATATGGTCACCTAATATTTGACAAGGGAGCCAAGAATACTCAATAGAGAAAAGACAGGGTTTTTTCAATAAATGGTGCTGGGAAAATTGGATATTCACATGTAAAAGAATGAAATTATACTTTTATCTTTCACCACTCACAAAAATTAACTCAAAGTGAATTAAAGACTGAAATCATGAAACTCCTAGAAGAAAACACAGGAAAAAAGCTCCTTGACATGGATCTTGATAATGATTTTTATGGAAATCACACCTAAAGCACAAGCAACAAAATAAAGAGTAAACAAGTAGGGCTACATTAAACTAAAAGGCTTCTGCAGAGCAAAAGAAACCATCACAAAATAGAGAGATAACCAACAGGATGGAAAAAAATACATATACGCAGACCATATATCTGATAAGGGGTTAATATCCAAAATACACAAAGAACTCATACAAGTCAATAGCAAAGAAACAAATAATCCAATTTAAAAATTGGATTAGATATTTTCCCAAAGAAGATATACGAGTAGCCGGCAGTTACATGAAAAGATGCTCAACATCACTAGTCATTAGAGAAATGCAAATCAACACCACAATGAGGTTATCACCTTACACCTTTTAGAATGGACATCATCAAAAAGACGAGAGATAACAAATACTGGAGTGGATGCGGAGAAAAGGGAACTCTCATGTACTGCTGGTGAAACTGAAAATTGGTACAGCCACTATGGAAAACATATGGGGGTTCCTAAACAAATTTCAAAACCTAGAACTACCATATGACCCAGCAATTCCACTTCTGGGAAAGGAAACGAAAACACTAACTTGAGACGATAACAAGCACCCCATGTTCATAGCATTGTTTATAATTAGCTAAAAACGTGGAAACAACCTCAGTGCCCCTTGATAGGTGAAAGGATAACCAAGTTGTGAAATATATGTCCATATAGCTCTATCTACTTAGATATCTATATCTATATACTCGTAGATATATTATTCAGCCATAAAAAATGAGGAAATCCTACCATTAGCGACAATATGGATAGAGCTTTAAGGCATTATGCTAAGTGAAAGAAGTCAGACAGACAAAGACAAATACTGTATGATCTCACTTACGTGTGGATTCTAAAACAAAGCAAAACAAACTCATACAAAAAGAGACCAATTTGTGGTTATCAGAGGTAGAAGTGGGTGGGGGAGGGGGAATTGGAGGAACGTGGTCAAAGGTACAAACTTCCAGTTGTACGGAAGACACGTCAGTCCTGGGATGTAACGTACAACTTGATGACAACAGTCACACTGCTGTATGAGATACAGGCGAGTAGGTCCTAACCATTCTCACCACAAGAATTTTTTTTTTCTTTTTATTGCATCTACATGAGCTGACAGATGTTAACTAAACCTACTGTGGTAATAATTTCACAATATATGTAAATCAAACCATCACACTGCACACCTTAAACAGTGATATACATCAATTATTTCTTAATAAAACTGGACAAATAAAGAAATAGAAGCTAAAAAAAAAATAAAGCCTCCTATATATGTCTCCACATATCACCTAAAACAGGTGGCTCAGTTTAGATGGTTCATTTACAATAACTCTTATTTTGCTTTTATATTAGAATGTGCATAGCACTCAAATAATCTAATGAGGTACACATTTTAACTGACTTAATGGAGCAGTGTTATCCAATACCATATAAGCCCAAATTAAATATTTGAGCTTTTCCATTACTAATTCTGCTGTATAGAAGCCAGGTATTATATTCTCTCTCTTATGTCACCAAAAGGAAGAAAACATTGATAATTCAAATGATTAAAGCCTTAGCTGGACAGGCACAATGAATACTTAACAGCATGAATACATTTCTTTTCAAATAAAGGTTTCAGAGCTTTTTACTCTTAAGTATAACTATGTTAATGCTCTTTTTACAAGCAATGTCCAATTCCATTTGGACATATTATGCACAAAGATCAAATAAAATTCAAGAGCTCTCCTGGGACTCTGATTATACGCCTTCCCCACACGGATACCAACACTAGGCAATGATAATTCCAGAAGTGTATAAGTTGCAAAAACATTGAGAGTACGTGAATTTCAAAGTTCAGGATAAGAACATCAAAACAGTAAGAAAAGGCTATGTCAGAAATAAATACAACTTTACTGGAAAAGGGAACTGATTTGATGGATAAATAAACATTTATTGAAAGCTCATTTATAAAGCTCTAAGGAGATGCAATCAAGTCTCTTTGTCAACTCCTCTTCACATCATCCCAAAAGATGAGGATGTATTAATCTGATGTGTTCAACTTGAGGACTTTGATTATATCACCTTCAAAAGTTAAGTGGGGTCACTGCGCTTTAAAACTGAACGCACGGCTGGGATTCTCTCCCTCCCACCTCTTCATCCCACGAGGTAGGCGGGAGGGCTAAGCGGAGCCAGGGCCCACGTGGAAAGAAACTCAGTCACCTCGCTCTTGCTGCTGTGTACCTTCCCTTTGGTCCTCCTCCCATGTTACTAGCCAGCTGTGACATTCAGTGTTGAACTTTACAAGTGAGCTTTCAATAAATGTTTATTTATCCATCAAATCAGTTCCCTTTTCAAGTAAATTTCTATTTATTTCTGAGTAAATAGAGAAAGAGGCCCCGTAGGAGCTCTGATCCAATTTCTCATAGCCCTCCCCTGAAGTTTCTGGGCACCGGTTCAGCCAAGGTTCCCTGCTTTCTTTTGCAGTTGTCCCTTGAGGTCTCGCAGGATCTCAGAGGATCTTACAGTTTTCTGGTCTCAGGGATCTTACAGGGTGGTTAGAAGTAAATGTGGTTAGTTGTAGAATTCTGGTATCACAATTCCACACCTCAATGTTTAATATCACTATGGCAGCATGGTGCTTTATGCTGAGAAAATCAAAATATCATCAGCCTCTGCCCTCAGGGAGTACAGTCTGATAGATATGCTAAACAGATGACCACAGTACAAGCATGACATTGATAACAGAGGCCTGCATAATGGGCAATGTTAGAACCAAGGAAAGGCAGGCAGAGTTGACGCGCAGAAAGGATTTGCTGAGGTGAGTCTTGAATATGGGATTAGAGTTTATTTAAAATAAAAAACACAAATACACAGAAATATATACAAATCTTTAAATAATCTATCATACGTATGCTTGTCTCAAACCTATTTTTTAAGAACAAACGCATACTTGTCCAGATATTTCCCTCCTTCAAAATGCTGATTTTATTTTACATTTTACCCAATAAAATCTGTGTTTAAGTCCAGGCAAGCATATGCTAAATATGAGTCAAATGGATTCTAAATTCAATATGAAGAGTCTTCAAAGTTATTGACCATATATCTCTCATGGTTACAGATCTTGCCAAATTAAGTTCAGGTCTTGATTAACTATAATCCTCATTTTTAAAACCAGAAAATATATTACAAGTTTAATTTTTTACTTTTTTTAAAATGTCCAGTAAAAATGCCTTCTACAACCATAATCTTTTATTTTGCTATGGAGGAGGAAAAAGTCCAAGTTCTCTCTCCACAGCTTGCTAGGGGAAAGGAAGTTGGGAAAGCGAAGGCTTTCTTTCCCATTTGCAAGTTTCCAGGTAGACACTCGCTCCTGAGAGGTAGCAAAGGCATGGCTGTCACAGGCCCATTCATACATTTCTCTTCATAACTGGGATGTTGTATTTTATACATTAGTAAAATTTAATCTATTAAGACTTGGATAACAATGGATGCATAAATGCATCCTAAATATTAAATGGATGAAAATAAAGAGCACCATCACAAAATTTTCTTCAAAACCATACTGCTGAAAGTAATACTGTCCCATGGGGCAGGTACTCTGAAAAATAAAATATGGTAGGTTTGGAAGACAAAGACAGTAGAAGGTAAAACTCTGGGCCTTTTGTTAGCTTATAAAGTTTAAGGATAAATGAAAGCCAAAAAAAAAAAAAAAAAAGCAGTTACTTGCTTAGGGGCACTGGAATGCTAACAGACTCTCACATTTGGGATAAAGTTAAGCATAAGATTAAAACCTGCACCACTTTTAAAATATACTACCCGGAACTTGAGATTTGAGAGGAAGATTTTTAAATAAAATGTACTTAATGCTCACATAATAATAAATTTTCTTTAATAGTAGAGGAGAAAGTTGACCACTTGAACAACAAGGTTGGGAATTTTACTTGATAATTAAATGCCATTCACTATTTAGTATAACAGGGAAAGTTAGAAGTTTGAAACATTTCATAAAAAACACTGAAGTGCTAAGGAGAAAAGGGGAAAAGTGCAGAGTTAATGTCTTACTTCTTTAAAAAGACCTCTCAGTTTCTGTTAACTATGGCTTGATGGTATAAGGTCTTTCTACAAACTTGACTGTGTAACTTATTTACTATACTTTAGCATAATCCACAGGATATCATTGGAAAGGTTATACAAACAAGTTACAAAACGGAGAAAACAGAAGGGAAAAGAAATGAGACTGAAAAAAAAAACACATTTTCTAAAATACAGCAAAGAAAGTGTGTGGAGGGTGGGAGTGAGGGAAGGTGGTAAAAGGGAAGGGAGGAATAGGAACAGGGAAGTTGGTGGAATTAAATAAGCTCCCTATTTTAACATTAGTTTCATGGACTTGGTTATAGTATAAGAACAATAGAAGTCTAAATCTACAAGCTCTGTATTTTACTCTTAGTTTCTCAAGGCTGATTCTAGCAAAAGAATACAGATATTACCAAAATTTAGTGAGTTTTTAGTCATTTCTGTTTCTGAATATAGATAAAGATACATAAAATTTATCATATCTTCCCCTATTAGAGACTTTACTATTATCATTACCTTAATAAAAATCTCATAAATGTTGATATAAAAATAATTCGGCCTGTGTTACAAAGAATGCATTCCAAAGGGATTTGCTGCTTTGTTTCTAGTGATGTTGCTTAGAAAATTGGTTGTTTTGTTATATTCATTCTTAGAGGTTAAGGAATAGTCTGGTTTGTTAAACATCAAAGAAGTGTCCAATTTCTAATCTCTAAGAGACAAGGCTACTGGTGGTCTGAGAAGGACATGAGAGGCCTCAAAACTGAAGTCTACTGAACTGTGGGATTATTTTTGGCAAGTGATAATGGCAGTTTGTCCAACATAAGTAATGAAGAAGAGAGAAGTCAGCCATAAGTTTGATGTTCCAAAAAATCATGTCTACTTGCGTCACTGGAGAAAGTGTGTAAAGAAGCCACAGTAATGAAATTATGATGGCAGCACTAATAGTTAAACACTAGTTTCTTATATCACAAAAACTGGTTGGAGGTACAGGACTGCCAATATTTACATTTACGTGTTATTGTGTTAATGAAAGCCAAGCTACTACATTCCTTTATAAAACATGTTGAAATTTTCCTAAAGTTTTAGATTAGAAGGAGAAAAACAAAATCCTCTTACTCAATCTAATAGAGATAAATTACTTTCCTTTTTTAAAATAACAAAAAAGTGCCTTATATTTTAGAGTTTTCCCTCTCAGTTTATGAGTTTGAATCACAATTCAGTTAGAAAAGACGGAAAATATAAAGTTTATGAAGTTTTCTTCCTTACCTAGGTCAACAATAAAGAAAAGATCTACTGAGTTGATAGGTGGACAGTGCGTGTTTTATTTGGAGGGAGAGGGAACGAGTAGGATTGAAAAGATGCTATAGGTGGAAAAAGGAGCCAATCAGGCTCCTGTTACTTAAATTTTGACTTAGTAAAATGGACTCAATCATTTCCTTGCCTTTTGATTTTCAATAATGTTCTCTTTGAAATATCTATACTGAATTTTATGAAATGTACTAGTAGGGTGTTATATTTAGGATAAAATTTTCAGATGAAATATTCTATATAACAGATGATGAATATTTACTAGACAAACCATGACACAAAAGCCAAGTGTATGCTCTACCCTTTCTCGTTCTGGAAGCTTTCAGTGAAGGAATGCAAAATTCATTTAAACCTCTTAATCACTGTAGAACGAAGATGGCTATCTAAAAAAAGGAAAGCTTTATTTCTAATGACTGTACAGATTTAGAAAATGACTGATTCTGATATTAACTCTGATACCGTTGCCTCCATGCGTCATTAATGTGAACCTAAGTATGTGGGCAAAAAAGCAGCTCACAAATCTTGACTGGCACAATTCACAGTGTCTATGGAGCTAAGAGGAAATTATTCCTTTTCAATGGTTCTCTCAAGAGATCAGTGCCACAGGGAGAAAGTATTCCTCACTAACTGCATCAGATTATCATTAAAGATGAAGGAACAAATCACATGATAAAATGACACAGGCCATGACCAGGCTCCAGGAAACTGGTAAGGCAGCTACTCTTACTTTATTCATAAAATTACATGTTAGCAGTTCCATCTGTACCTTTTAGGCATGGGAACAAAGGTTAGTCTAAATGCCTATCAAGAAAACCTTTAAAAATTTATTTCAAACAGTTAGGGAATCCCTTGTTCTGAGACTCAAAATATAGCTGCATCAGTTTTCCCATGTCATTGTAATATGATATATTTGTAATATGATAAATATTAGGTATTAACCATTTCGTAGCTCCTCAAGTATTTGTTGATTTGGGAGTAATTTGGTGCTCTGGAAGACCCATTTTCCTCCCTTTATTATAATGCAAAAACAATAATTTAAAGACTTGCTTTGATAGGCTAATCGATGCTATAACACCATTATGAATACATCAGCTACATTATACTTTGCTATACCTCACTTCACTCAAATGATAGTTGTTATTGAAAACATGTATTGATTAGAATTTTCTAAATCTATATGTTTACTTTCTAGGAATAAAAACTTTAAAAAGAATTTTTATAGCAAATCATTTTGGAATTCACTACTTGAATTAAAAGTTTAACAAGTTCAGATAGTTTCTTATTCAGTTTTTGGAAACTTATTGCTATATGTATCTATTCAAGAGGACTTAAAGAAATATCTCCAAATATAGCAATAAAAGATATAAAGAAGTTTTAGTAATTAATGATAAAGATAGTTCTACTGATTGAAACCACAGAATATTCACTTTTGAACTAATTTTTCAGTAGTGGTAATGTGTTTGAACTGGTATATTATGAATCTCTCATTCAGTGCCCATAGGTACCCATTTAAAGAGAGATGGCCAGAATTAGGCATTCCACGTGGCTACAGAACCACAATGAACGGTCCTGAATCTGATATTAATGTGTCAACAGCACATGGTCTAACCAACTAACTGAATAAGAGTCATTTGTGAACTCAGGTTGGGAAAAGAATAAGAAAAGTTGGGATGTTGTATTATACTATGAAAAACTCTGGTAAACTGTACGTAGGTCCAGAGATTTTTAAAAAAATTTCAGTATTAAGATAAATACAAAAGATGTATATATCTTCAGGTAGAGGAACATATAATTTCATTCATTTTTCCCAATAAAATATTTTGAATTTTATTTCCTTTTAAAACATATAGTTAGCATATTAGCATTTTCTCCAAATTACAAAGTAATCCTTACCAAAAAATTAACTTACAAATGAGGTATGTTGTTGCATCTTACATTGCAATGATCTATTCAAGGCCCATTATTTTCCACACCAGAAGTGTCCACCCCATTATGAATGCTTCCAGTATCTGAGATCCTTGTCCAAATATGGTGCTAAAGTGCCTCCTTCAAGTTGATGGTCTCTAAAATCTCTGAGACACTTCTTTCCCACCTGAGGTGAGTTCACCTCCTCATAATACAATAGCTCATTTGCTCCTCGGGGTTTCACTTTTTTTTCCCATTAATTAACCATAATCTTAGAGAACCAAATTTATAGTTAAGGTGAGAATCACAATATTTCTATAAAGAGTAAATCTAAGTAAGTAACTAATTTACATTACTATTATTTCCTCCTCACGAATTTGGAAAACTTTTATCGGAGGTACCTTATTCCTGACAGAGGTAGTCAGTAGGAAAAAAAGATAGAAGGGCCCTGAGAAATCAAAACTGGGTAACTAAAAATTTATAATTGGACCGGAGTAAAAGAATTATACCACACATTTCAGCAAGTATAAAAACTGTCATTGTTAGTGTATATCTTCAAAAGCTTCCTTATGAACATTAAGAGTCATGCCATAACTTCTAAGTAAGAGCTAAGAAGTTGTTTAAAGAAGTTGGAATGAAAGACATGAAGTCAAAAGTTAAAAATATTTTTCTGCTAAATGCCCCATCTTTTTTGGTTCCCATTTTATATATCACTGAAAGGAAAGTCCTATGAAATTGAAAACTACCTTAAGCTTATCCTCTAAAAGTTGCCTCCCCTTGTTTGCTTGCTTGCTTATAGTCCTTCTTTTCTTTTCTTTTGTGGGCGGAGGCATACAGAAGTATATCCAGTGTTATAGTCAATGTAGGGCAGATGAGGTACATTTTAGTGGCATTTAGCAAAATAAATAAGCTAAAATAAAGAATTACATGTTTTGGTTTGAAAGGACTGTTTTAGATAAGCTGTCCTATACATTATCTCAATTATTTTAATTATGATACCAGTAACACAAAAGTATTATATAGAGAATATATTCCTGAAGAAATATATTCTGCAAATATACTTCTATATTTAAGAAAAACTGATTTGACAAATTTAGCACCCTAAATTTATTTCCTTATTAATTATTTTTAAGATTATTTTGCATCCTCAATTTTGTTTCTCTTTCTGCCCCTTTTAAATTATTTTAAAATTTAAATTAATTTTTAATTATCTGATATATTATTAAAAACAAAGAATTCATGTGTACAGTAGCCAAATACTCTTCTACAACTCGAATGAAGACTGACATCTGTATATACCAGCTTGCTGGGATGGAAGAATTCTTCAACTATCATTGAGAATTCCAAACCCTCCTGAGCCAGGTTCACAGTTCAAAACATATCTTTCTAGAAACCATAAACACTATAAATAAAAAATAGTTAAGGTTAAATATTGGGTTGTTGGAAAAGCCATGACATATTTTTTCTGTTTTTCATTGCAAAAATGCATCGTGACGTTTCCGACAACCCAATAATTAGTTCCTGGAAACAAATTATTCACAAATCAACACTTTCATGGTAATTGAATGCCACCTGAGGATAACTATAATGAAAAATGTGATATCAGTATTAAAATATTCTGAGCTGTATCATTATGGCAACAGTAGTTATTAGCAAAGACAATATAAGGAATATATTGAGTTGTTGGGAAAGCCATGACGTGTTTTTTTCTGTTTTCATTGCAAAAGTGCATCATGACTTTTCCGACAACACAATAGATAAGAATCAAGGCAGGTGCATACAACATTACCAAATGGATACAGACAGCCATCTAACTTAGTAGTCCCTGCCCACTACGTGTTTTTCTTTCAGTATTCTAACCTCAAACATCAGGAAAAGTAAGAAATTTAAAACCTGAACTTAGCAATATCACTGTTTACTGCTCTCTAACAAACATATATATAAAAAATAAAATAGCAAAGAATAAACAAAAAGGCAAATACATCATTTAAAAGCAATACTTCTCAACATTTAAATGTGTACACGGTATAACTGGTCCTGAACGCTCTAACTCTGAAGGCAACTTGGGGATAGGTTCAAAGGGCAGCCAGAATATTGACAAATCATAGTATGTCAAACTGGCATAGTAATTCTTCACACATGGTTTCCTTAGAGTCTAGTTCACTGACTTTAGTAGACAGTAAGTAATTTTGGTAGTTCTTTGCCAAAAAAACAGTAAAAAGTTACCTGTTTCTAGGTTCTCCAGATACTGAGGCCATGGCAGAGCATAGTAACACCCCAGGGGCCCCCAAGCAGTGGCTGTCACAGTTTTCTGCCTTAGGGGAAATCTCTGTCCAATCCTTGTATTTGATATAAGACAGAATGCAGAGGAAGGAAGATAACAGTGGTCACTTGAGTTCCATTTATCCCAATTCAAAGTTACTACTCATATAGTCTGCCATCCTGCTAAGCCTCGCTTCTTTCTATTAGTTGTAGTCAGATGGATCTGGCTGTCCATATCCCAAACAAGGTTTTAAACCCTTTAATTACCCTTACAAAAACGACACCTTATCTAAAGGGCACTCTACTTCATGGTTGATTAGTTTCACAAGGTCCAAGGTACATAACCTCTTGATGAACATCCTTAATAATCAGTTGGAGACCCTTCATCCTTAGGTAATGGAAGTCACATTTCCCCAGGCCAACATCCACTACTGGCAACAGATGCATCAGAACCACCAGAACCAAGAAGATTATTCAATTCACATTTTAAACCAGCCAAAGAAAACAGAGCTTTAAAAAAGCCTAAGTGTCTGAAGAGACTGTTTTGGCAAATCTGGTTTCAAAAAACACAAGTCATTAGCTTCTTAATGTGGAAGTCGGACTTTCCCAATGCACAATTTATTACTGGCAAAGGATTCACCAAGCTCTGCCAGTAAAAGGGGGAGAATTGTTGGAAAAGTGATGTATGTACACAATTCCAGTTAAGTTATAAAAGCAATATGTAATTTAGTAAAGGCTTGTGCTGCACTATTATGACAACAAACATTAAATCAGAATCAATTATCTGTCACATTTGGAACACAACAGTATTACTCAGTGAAAAAATCTCTTGTAAAACTTGCTTAAAAAGGAAAAAAAAAATCAGAAAATGCCAGCAGGTGTTCCAGGAACATTCATGAATGAGATCCAAATCTGGGGATCAATTAAAGAGATCATAAATCTAGAGAGAAGTTCAGGTGTCCTTTTAGGTATGAGGAAACTGAGGTCTTAAGAGGTGACATGACCTGAACATGGTCACACAGCACTGTATGACAAAGCTAAGAAACTGTATCATGTTGCATCCCCAGAAGGACAGAGTAAAGATCTGGGTGTACTCTTAGGCATTCAAATGTCTCACAGAAACAAGTACTTTCTGGAACTCTAATCATTTTTATATCTCACAGATGGTAGTAATCCAGGAGTGACAGAAAAAGGTATAGAGACCAAAAAACGAGGTATTGCTTATTTCTCTGTGAATTGGTACTTGTGACATTTGAAAAATTCTGGATTATGTTCTAAGGAGTTTATATTAACTAAGCAGTTTTAACTACCTAGGCTCTAAAATAGATTTGCAGGTATATGACAAGTGAGGCAAAGCAAAATAAAAGTAGTACATTCCAGGAGATAGCTTGGACCCAAGAAAAGGAAGATTTCATGGCAGCTTAGGAAGAAAGCCAAAAATACTGAAGTTCACTGATAATTAGGAAGCCTGAAAATTGTTAAACATCTGTGCTTGTAATTTGCAGGCCTTCCTATGTCTTCCTATCGAAAGTGAGTGATCACTACATGGGTTGTCAGCAAATTCAAGGTTTTATACCAGCAAAGAAGCTAAAGCAGCTTGAGAAACATTTGCTTCTTAGAGAGAATGAAATGGTTCTGAACAATAATTCAGAAAGGAAGTAAGAGATGAGTTCACAAGAGGGTTGAAGGCATAACAAGTTTAAGATGCTGGTGGAAGAATATTACACTTTGGAGAAAGATACACTCAGCCTAAGTGGTATTACAGGTATAAGACTCTAGCTGGGGCACAACAACTCATTTTTAACGATGAAAATATAAAGTCAATTAAAAATGAAAGAAATCCTATTATCGTCTTTAGGAGGTGAGAGGCCTTCTGGAACTGTTAGTTCCCTTTTGAGGGTATAGGAATATTATTTTTAGTATCTCAGGCATACATTTTGGAACTCTTGGCATAAATAGAGTGGTTTTTTTTTTATCAGAAAGACAGGTTTTTTGGAGACCACGTTATCTTCTCTTTCGTTAATACAAACAATTCCCGATACAGAATATAAGCTTCTAAAATTCAGGTTTAGTAACATGTAATAATGTGTATGATGGATGATAAACTACTCATGACCACACCAATAGACAAAGTACAACTCATTTAATGAATTACGCTGATATTGGTCTTTCTCTATATTAATAACTAAAACTTAATTTTTGAGTAGTGGGTAAGTTAGAGGAAACTTAGTCACCCTCTGAGGTCAAGAAAAATTGGGTATTTTAATAAAAATATACAATCTTGTTGGGGAAGTGAAACACTTTCCAATATGGGTAAGGCAATTTGTAATGAAGCTACCCTCTAGAGTTAACTGGGGTTAGTTTCCTCCTTAGAGGAAGTGGTCAAATTTGTTTTTCTATCTGTATCCATTTGAACCTACACTCAAGAAACTGAACATTTTAGCAGAATGAACTGATAAGAAGACTATCATAGAAAATAGGAAGGCATTTCATCATCCTGGAATATAGAGAGATACAAAGCTATCTAGATTCTTCCCATGTCAATGGCAGAAATTGAAGGGTTCAGTGGTACAGATTGTAATGGGTCTCTAAGAACTCCTCTGTGAGGCATTTTCTAAAGCAGGATGGTATCATCATCTGTTATAGTTCTGTAAAGATGTGGATGTAGAAAACACTACTAGCTATGCAGTTGCTGTTGAAGAACAATATTTTCAGTGCTAACTTATGACACTAGAATGATTATATACTCCTGGAAAAGTGCTAAGTAGCTCAGAAGAACCAAAAGATTATGCTTAGCAAGGTTTATAGGTATGATCAAGGGGTTTTAAGTTGAACCCCAAAAAATAAAAAAAATCCTCAGGGCAAAGGATCTGAATACACATTTTTCCAAGGAAGATAATAATATAGAGATGGCCAACAGATACATGAAAAAAATGCTCAACTTCACTAGCTATAAGGGAACTGCAAATCAAAACCACAATAAGGTATCACCTCACACCTGTTGGAATGACTATTATCAAAAAGACAAGAAATACGTGTTGGAGTGGCTGTGGGGAAAAGAGAATCCTTGTGCACTGCTGGTGGGAGTGTAAATTAGAGCAGACACTATGGAAAACAGTATAGAGGTTGCTCAAAAAATTAGGAATAGAACTACCATATGGTCTGATCCAGCAATTCCTCTTCTGGGTACTTATCTGAAGAATATGAAGAATTCTGGGTATTTATCTGAAGAATAGCTTGAAAAAATATATATGTGCCCCTATGTTCACTGCAACAATGCTTACAATAGCCACTATATGGTAGCAACCTAAGTGTCTATCGGTGGATGATGAATGGATAAAGAAGGCGTGGTACATACATACAATGGAATACTACTCAGACATAATAAGATGAAATAGCACCATCTGAGACAACACAATGGATCTTGAGGGTATTATGCTAAGTGAAATAAGTGAAAAAAAGACAAAACTATATGATTTCATTTACACGTGGAATATAAAACAAAAAAGTAACATGAACAAAACAAAAATAAACTGAAAGATACAGACAATAGAAAAATGGTTAGCAGAGGGAGAGGGGTGTGGGGGAAGGGAGAAAGGGGTAAAGGGTACATGGTGATGGATGGAAACTAGACTTTTGGTGGTGAGCATGCAATGGAGTCTACAGATATCGAATTATAATGCACACTTAAAATGTATATACTGTTATTAACCAATGTTACCTCAATAAGAAAATAAATTACTCTTAAAAATCCTCATTTAAAATTGCAAGACTATGAATAACAACATGAGGGGAGAAAACAGTGGAAGAACTAGCAGGTAATTAAATATTGAGAGGAGAAACAGATATAAAGATATAGAAAACAAATCCAACACAGCCTAAAAAAAAGTATGTGTGTATATGTGTATCTTTATAGAGCAAACCTGAAATTTCAAAATACATAAATCTCAGGGATGGCTAGCACTTATTAATGAATAGGAACTGGCACTTGAAAGGCATGTACTACAGTGTTTTACAACAGAAGGAGAAAGATACCTATAAATCAACACAAATATGGAAAGCCTTAAACATGGGATGAAGGAAGCCCTAAGTGAGGCTAAAAAGGCAACTGTATTATGAGGTGAAGCATACTTTTTGGCCACCTGGCCAGATGAAGGATTCAGATGAGGTTTTCCAAAACATGCTGCAAACAAGCACAAGGATAAAATAAAGACGTGATGTACTGGCACCTAAATTTTACCCAAATCAGGGCATCTAACAAATTCCTATATGCTGAAAAGTTTATCCTTTAACAGATAAAGGAAGCACTGAGGGGAGCTGATTTAACAATTTCATACTTACATTTGAGCCAAAAGACAGAAATGAATGATGATGCAGAAGTGACAAGAACTCTGGTAGTAACCATGCCCAAGAAAAACAATCCTGGGCAAGGAAAACAAGCCTACACTTGTGGTTGGACATTTTGACAATCAGTCACTCATAATATGCGTAGGGAGCTGAGGAATGGTGGATCTACAGAGGACTCAAGAAGAGTAACTACTGGCAGATTCATGTCAACTGTGAGGGGGACCTCTACTCAGTCATTCTTCGTTTGGTCCTGCAAAACACTGTAAATCAGTAATCTGAAGAAATGGGAGCATTTCTACACATTTTCAAGTGACACAAAGCTAGGAAGGAGAGTTAATATGTAGGATGAAATATCCATTCAACAAGTATTGATCGAGCACCTTTATAGGCAAAGTGTTAAAATGAATACAAAGATGAATCAAGATACAGCTCCTCTTCCTCTCATGGTTTTCTTTTCCACAGGGGAGATAAAAATATGTAAATAATCACTCAACAAGGTATGAAGTCATAAGTTCCATAAAAAATATAGACAAAGTGATTAGATAGGTCAATGAAGGGAGATATTACTCAAAGCTTTATGTGTTGGTGGGTTCAGAACCTGGGATGATTTAGTGCAAGTGCTCATGGGAACATGTCAGATGGGTAGAGTTTGGAAATGTAGTAATCAAGAGAAGGGGATCTAGGTTCAGAGGTGGAAAAGCATGGAGCTTATATCGGGAAGGATTTGTGGTTTTTATGAAGGGTGGAATTCAGGACAGGGAACAGTAAGAAACGAAAGTTGGGTAATAAGATTCTGGGATACAGGTTGGCACAATAAACTAAAAACAATAAAATTAAATTTAACTGGGATGAATTTGCAGTTTTAGGATGGCAGTGTAAAGACGTTGCTCCCCCTTTCTTCTTGAAAATTACCCCCAAAGCCCAAAGAAATAGAATACAAACTCCAATTTTAATGACTAAGAGGCATAGATGAGCCATAATAACATGGATATTACAAGCAGTTAAAAGAATGACTGATGACTTAGCATAGCAGAGGAAGGCCAAGTCCATGTGCCTGAAGAGGGAGATACCACAAAGAAACAGCACTTCCAGAACACTGGAAATGGTGAGGAATCAGAATACCCCCACCAAAGGCAGAGGGGAGGTAAAGAACTGAAATCAGGAAAATTAAGCTAAAAACAGGGAGAGTCTGAGGCAGAAGAAACTGAACTCCACTCATGCTCAGTGACACCAAGCAAAAAGAATGAGTTGAAGCTAAGTTCCAAGTACTGCTAGAGATTTTTTCGTAATAAAAATGAATCATTATTTATTCTATCTTAAATGTTTCTAAATAAAACTTCTTTTAATGATATTATAGAGGTTGAAATATTTTTCAGCAGTTCTTAACGAGAATGATATTTTTGGAAATACATATGCTCTAGCTCCAAGTCCCAACTCCAGATTCTAATTTAGTAGGGTAGGGACCAGGAACTTATATTCTGACCAAGTCTGAAAACCACTGAGCTAGTGTAAAAAAGAAATCTATCACCAAAACCTATCAAAAGGTAAAATGGCATACAGAAAATACAGGCATTTTCATTCATAGGTTAAATACTATGTGCCAGGTATTGTTCTAGGAATGGGAACAGTGCAATACACAAAAACTCCCCTACCCTCATGGAGTTTATGTTCTAGAGGGGGGGGAGACACAAACAAAGTAAGTATGTAAGATATGCAGTATTTTACATATTATTGGAAGGTTATATGAAGACAAATATAGCAGGTAAGGGGTAAAAGGAATGGGGTCAGAGTGGAATTAATATATGAGTCAAGATTTAAAGGGAAGTGAAGGAGTACGCCTTGAAGATATCTAGGGAAAATGTTTCAGGCAGAGAGAATAGCTGATGCAAAGGCCTCAAGAGAGGGGACTGTCCATATATTTATTCAAGAGACATGTGGCCAGTGAGCTGGAACAGAAAGGTAACAGGGGTGAGCTAAATTGTATAGGATCTCATGGGCCTGTGAAGGACTTTGGCTTTTATTCCTATGAGATGGTAAGCCATATAATCATATGAATTTTTAAAAATGAATATTTAAGGAATAATTTAAATATATACATATGTATATACACATATGTGATATATAACAGGGGTGCCAAAAGAAATGTATACAAGTGGACACTTTGGTCAATGTTGCTCAAACAGTAGTTCGCCGTAATCATAAGTGTCTGGATGCTGACGGTAACCACTTTGAGCACCTCTTGTAATTGCAGTAGTCAAACGTGACTTGTATTCACCTTTTGTTATCGGTATATATCGAGTATTACAATTTTGATACAGTTTTCCTTTTTTTAAATGTGTATTAAGGGCCGGCTGAGTGGCTTGTTGGTTAAGAGTTGGCTTGGGAGTGCGAGCTCTGAGCAGTAGGGCCCCGGTTCGGATCCCACATGAGGGCCAGTGACGCTGCGGCCTCTACAACTAAGATGGTGAACAACTGCTCAACCTGAAGCTGGGCTGCTGTGAGTCGCCGGCAACAGCGTAGGCTGCAGTGGGCTTCTGTAAGCTGCCATGAACGGCCGGCAGCGGGCGTGAGCTGCTGTGAGCCCCTGTGAGCGGCCAAGGGCCGGCGACCGATATGCCTCAGCCAGGAAGAGTGCAATGATCACAATACCAACATGGGCCAGTGAAGCGACGTCCTCCACAACTAGACTGAAGAACAAAAGGACAGCAACTTGTCTGTTCCCCTTCCCCGATTCCCCAACGCTGTTCCCTCCCCAATTTCCCAATAAAATTAAAAAAAAAAGTGTATTAAAATTGAAATAATATATACCGATAACAAAAGATGAATAGAAGTCATGTATATACATTTTTTGGGCATATATCCCCAGTATATAGGATTCTGAAAAGCAATGGAATTTGTCTAAATAATTAATAACAAAAATAAAAATTTCAAGTGGTGTTTGGGAACCTTAGCTGGCTAAATAAATCTAGACAATACCTAATATAGTACATTAAAGTAAGTGTTTAAGAAATATTTGTGGATAAATGGACAGAGGAATTATACAGAAATGTTTTTAAAGTTCCTGTAAAATCAGAGGTAATACATCAAGAATATAACAGTTATCCTAAATACAGTTTTTAATTAAAGATTTCAGAGAATTCTTATAGAAATCGTCAAGGAGATTTTCCTATTTCATATTTTATATACGTTAGGCAAAGAGAGACTCAAAAAAAAAACAAAAAAAAACCCTTTCAGAGTCACTCTAAAACTTTTCCTCTTTTGTTTGAAAGAGTCAAACATACAGCTTTTAACAGTCCACATTTTATGCTTAGCTTAAGCTTTCCTGGGTTCTAGCTATAAAAACTTATTTATCATGATTCATACTCAAACTACCTCTACTTTATTCCTTTAATTTAAAGAACTTCATATACTTTCATTCCAAAGTCTGGTTCATGTTTTTCTAAAGACTAGAGCCCAGGGTTTTGATTGTCAGTGAAAAATTCTGAAAGTGACAAATTCACTTCTGATGGAAAAGTGAATGTATTTTCTCTTCACCACTGTCACCACTGTAGCTTCTAAATGAGCCAATCTACTCTTTCTGGTTATCAGGGAGTATTTGTTTTTAAATTACTATGGTGATAAATAGTGCCATGGACATCAAAATAAAAATGTTCTACTTAGTACTTCTCAGTATTAGTACTTCTGTTGCCTTATAATAGAATGGTACAAAAACATTAATTTTTTAATGAACAGAAAAATGATAACAGCTAGCTCTTTCAATCACTGCAACAAGACTTTGTACAGGAACAAAAAGAAATTAGCTTCTGCTGTTATAGGCAACTGTAGACATGTTTCGTATCATATTATTATATAATGATTTCTTAGAAGAAATATAAATTCTGAAATCATATAATAGATTAAAAGGATTACTTTACATGGGCAAGAAACTTATGCTTTTTTCCATGAACCAAATCACTGACAGATGAAATTCAGGATAAAAATACACAAAAAACCATTATTTGCGCTAGCATACGAGAATTAAGCTCAAGCCATATGATTTACCAAGTGAATAGTCCACTTTCATTCCTCTATCAATATATCCAAAATTTGCAATAATAACTTTGTGTAAAGCAAAAAAATTTTACATAAATCTGTATTAAACTATGTTAATCTGAAGTGTGAATCAATTTTAATTAGAAAGATTTGACCTTTGGTTACTTTTTATCAGGTCATTCATTAAACATAGGAAAGAAGTAAAAGAGGAGAAAACTTGGTCATTCGGTTTAGCAGTGTTCTCAGCTTGAAAAACTAACAATGAAACCTCCAGCGTGAAGAATTTCAAATGAGGCTGCTAGACAGAGAAGACAGACCAAATCAGCTTACCACTTGAACCATTTTGAGATATCTGGCATATCTTGGATCCTTGGCTACAGTTAAGATATTTTCTGCTGTTACTTCACTTTCC
Source organism: Hipposideros armiger (assembly GCF_001890085.2). NCBI lineage: Eukaryota > Metazoa > Chordata > Mammalia > Chiroptera > Hipposideridae > Hipposideros > Hipposideros armiger. The sequence goes on along the minus strand of NW_017731518.1, from coordinate 2,382,754 downwards.
TGTGGTCCAGAGTCTTGTAAACTGTTCTGCTGTAGAGAGTATTGCGTGTAAATCTTTAGACAATTCACAAATGGGGTCCATCATGTTACTTAACAGGGATGTTTCTTTTTATAATTCTAAAGCAATCACTATCAGAAAAAAATCATATTTCTAAATTTAAATATCAATAATTTAATGATGGTATATACATTTCCAAATATTTAAATATGATTTCAGAGGAAGGTACACTTAATATTAACACTATATTGTTCCTTAAAAATGCAAATATATTCATGGCATCAAAAAAATATTAGAATCCTGCTTTACTTGTCCCCAGAGTGCTGATATAAAACATAAATTATAGGTTGGACATATTATTTTAATAAAGTTTTTCATAAAGGTAATAAAACTATCGACTCATCAACTATTCAACTCTCATGGTTAGTAAATTGGTTTTCTATCTATCATCTGCACAACTGAATTTCTCATTTATTAAATAATCTTTTTCTAAGTGAATATGCTATTCTAACATCTTAGAAAGCAACGCCTAAAGAATTTGTGGAAGAAAACCCATTTCTCAGACAAAATTATCCAGTTTTATATATTTCAACTATTAATGGTAACATTCTCCACAGAGTGGTTAAGATTAAATACTAAATACTACGTGCAGTAAAGAATACTGGAAATGATCTTTCAGATAAAAATGGTTTTATTATACAGGCAGTTCTCACAGTACTGTATTAACTCAAACTTCCTGCAACCCTGCCCTCACTTAAGTGCAAAGCCAAGGCTGTCTCTACACATCTTGATTTTTCTATAAATCTGAACATTTAGAATAAATTTACTTTTGTGAATTCTCATTTATTATATGTATACATAGTAGCATTAATAGGAATTTCCTTAACAGAATGAAATCAACTTTATGTCTACATATCTCTGCTGGAATATAGATAAATCAAGAAATGTCTTGAAATATTCATAGTTTTAAAAATATGAATGTGACTTATATATTAAGGTTTTTCCTTAGATAATTCAAATATAAATTAAACCTTTCAAAAACTCTGAAGGAAATAAAACATCCAAAAATACACTTAAGTGTTATATGACACTTAAGTGTACAGACGTTAAGTAAAATACATAAATACGAAAAGTCCAAAAATTTAATTAAATAAAAAATTCAAACAAGACCCAAGTATGTTTTTAAAAAAATTATGGACAATAAATGCATACACTAGCACAAGAGACTAAATGCTAATTACATACAGGCCCATTAAATCTCAAAACTCAGCCATTAACTTTTGCCTAATAGTCAAGACCTCAACAAGGTTTAATTATATCAGGTCTTATTTGAATGACCCAATAAATTCTCTATCATATCTCTCAACTGTCTTTCATTTTATTCTTAAATTAATCTCAATCTGCACAATTGGATGTTCTATTGTGAGTGCTGATAAAATCTGAACCATGAAATTAAAGTTGCAGAAAAATCAGTATGCAAACCTTGGATCTTTGACTCATACATAAAGATTGCAATGAATGGATGATTTTTTTTTGAAGTGCATAATTATCTTTTATCTGATAAGTGAGTTGACTAATGCCAATGGAAATTCTGTGTTAAGCAATACTTACGTCCATTTCAAAATATTTTACAAAAAAAATACCAATTAATAACAACGGAGAAGATATAAGTCGATTTGAATATTAAGAACGTGCTAAACAGTTATTAAGCTAATCAACACACAACTTTACCACAATTTTAAACTCAGGAAGCCAACAGAGCTTCATAAACCCTCCAAATGAATTAATATACAATTTTAAAATAAAATTGCCAGAGATATATTAGGTTATTCTGAATTTTAGAAAATGTAACTGTGATTACTCATCACCAATTTTTTGAGACCTTAAGTAGGCAGGACCAATACAACTACGTAATTTTTAAAAGACATATTAAAGATAACATTCATAATGACACCTGGAAAAAGTAATATTCAAAGTTACACAGATACCATTTAAAAATTTATAGAAACATATGACAGCTAATCCACCAAAGCATAGCTACTATGTAGAGTGGAAACACTTTACTATTTTTTACATGTCTTGTTTTAGAAAAAGGGTGGTCCATATTTTAGTGAAAGAACCTTGTAAGTTAACTCCTCTACAACATCTGGATTTCCTCTTATATATCATTCATATATATATGAATGTACACACACACACACACACACACACACACACACACACACACACACACCGGGGGGCATGATCATGGAATTTCCTATGTTAATTAAATGGATGTTAAATTTTCTAATATGTAATTGTTAAGAACATGGTCATCTAATTCATCCCACAAATCTATACTATAAATATATGCCTCCCCCACAGTGCCTCACACCACATGTGCTCAGTCTGTTTAATGAATTCAACACAGGTGCTGGAGACAGGGTAGTGTAGCACAGCAGGTAAGAGGTAGGACTTTTGGCACCAGACTGCCTGGGTTAAAATTCCAGCTCTTACACTTACTGTTTGGCCTTCACCAAGTTACGTAACCTCTGTTAGTATACTTATTTGACCCATCTGTAAAGTAGAATTGATCATACAGTATTTACTTCATAGGTTTGTTGTGGGGATTAAATGAGTTAATTTATGAAAAGCACTCAGAAGTATAAGTAGGCCTGGCTCATAGGAAGCACCCATTACAGGTTAGTCATAATCATCACGGTCAACAGCGTCTTGATCTAAAAAATATCCTGTAACAAGTAACTCCGGGTACAAATGCAGAATTCCATATAGGTAGGAAGTCTACTTGTTCTCCATGTTAGTGATTCTCTTATTTTGAATTTTAATACCTCACTGAGATACACTAGCGATTACTTTCAAACAATGAATTTTTATTTCTTGAAATAAAAAGTAATATAAAATTTAAACTTATACAGAGAATAAATGAACATTAAGACATAAAAACCAAATGTAAAGTGTGATCATTACTAGGATGCTGATTTGAACAAATCAAACCCCAAAACACACTTTTTTGACAGTTGGTATTTCTTAGATCAGTATCTGTCCCATTTCAATAGCTTACAAATCACCTAGGGCTCTTGCTAAAATGTAGGTTCTGATTCAGTAAGTCTGGGGTGGACCTTAGATTTCTAACAAGCCTCCAGGATGCTGTTGGTCCATGAAGCATCCTTCAAGTAACAAGGGGTTAGAAAGGGATTTATTGTTAATTATATTGTGTGAGATAAAGCATTGTGGTTATGCAAGAAAATGTCAGGACTTTTCAGGGATGCTCAAGGAATTACACATAGGTGAAAATAGCATGATCCTGGGATTCAGTTTGGCAAGTGACAAAAAGGAGATGAAGCAACTGCCACAAAAATCTTAACTGGTGAATCTGGGTAATGGGCCTTTGGGTATTCATTGTACTATTCTATTTTTGTGAATGAAAGTTTTTATACTAAAACATTTAGAAAGTACATTTTTTATAAGAACTTAGAAAAAATTTCTATAGTGAACTTGAAGAAAGTAATTATATTCAAGATTTTTCCAAGTCCTATAGAGATCAATTTTCTTTTTTATAGGCAAAGAAAATATTAACTTTAAGGAAGACCTTCAAAATAACAAAACAAAACACCTAATTTTTTTTTTCCAAACTTCAATTTCTATCTTAAGGCTTTAAAACATTAGTAGTCAAAGTTTTACATTTTTGTTTAACTTCTTCCTTCAAAACTGTTCCTTAGGTCTATCTAGTTCAACCAAGAAGATTCATTCATGTTTCTTGGAACTTAAATACTTACCTGTGATTGCTCTGAAGTGGTTTCAGAATGTGGTTCATTTGTGACACTAGTGACACTTACAGGAGATACTTCAAATGTGACATCATCTAGGCCTGGGATAGATGACAACTGAAAAAATAAAATGAATGTTGGTATATGAGGATAATACTATGTGCTAAGCACTGTAAGCTCCTAGGTGTGTGTCTGTTAAGCCCATAGAAACAGGTTTATAAAATCTCATCTTTGGTATTTGAAATTATCCATGCGGTCAACTATTTAAAAGGGACAGGCATTCACAAATAAAATATTCTGAACAATTTCTCACAAATCTAATTTAGCTTATGACCATTATTTTCCCAGAAATTATTTTTAACCTAGAAGGAATCCTTGTGTAAAGAATGAGAAGAGCATGGGCTTTGGAGTCAAAGTGCCTCGGTTTAAGTCACAAGCCATGTGTCCTTGTGTAAATCTCTGTAGGCCTCCATTTTTTCACCTGTAGAGTGGGATAAAAAACTTCACAAAGATGTTGTAAAAATATTTTTTACTAAACATACTTTGTAAAAAAAATTGCTTTGTAGCACATTTTAAGTTTCAATTACTTGAGAAATGACAAAACTCTTGTCATCACATTTTAATGTCTAATACAGCTCATTCTTTTTTTCTTTCTTTAAACATTTAACACTGAATGTTACTAAAATGTATTATTTTTTATACACAAAAGATGAGTGTGTTGTCAGTGGTTAAACATCTCAGGTTGGAGTTGCAAGATCCATGTAAACCCTCTTTTCTGATTCAATCTTGATATGAGCAATATACATTTGTCAGATGTTCGGCTAATTTTGGAGATTAACTCTATGACCATGGAAATAAGTAAGGTTAACTAGTCCATATAGTAACTTAACTTGTGACATTGGACTCTAAGTCAAGAATTCCCTTAAAACAAGATATATAATCATAATAAAGAATGAGAAACCAATGGTAATAAGATCTGAAGCAGCAATATTCATTGAGAACTGTTGACTGATGATAGTACTTAGCACAGTGGCTATGGTCCAAATATTTTCAAGTGGGTATGGTTGCTAAAAGGATATCTTGAACATGCTCAAGGACAGGTATCCTAAATTTTCCAAGCTAGAGAAATGCTCTGAGAGAAATATAGGTGCTGAAGTCCACAAGATGTAGAAAGTACAAACTACACATCATGATCCTTATGCTTAAGATATTAGTCATTTTACTTCCTCATAAATATTTATTATTTTTAAAGATTTTTTTTGATAAAAGGATGCAGCTACAAAAATATATTAGTGTCTCCATTACATTATAAACAGAAAAAACACACAAAATCTGCAAGCTTTCAAATCAAAACAACCGTTTTATATTTGCTAATTATCTTTTGTAGTTTCTGACTTCAAAATATTGATATTCTTCATTAGCATTTAATATATTTGCAAATGACAAATAGCTGATACTTTCTCCAAATTTTGCTCTGTTGACACCTAAAATTCTTGCTGTGTTATCAAATGATTACTATTAAGATTATTGGGAATTTTCCATTTAATGAAGTAAATTATAAAACAGCTCAATTTGTTAACATGTTACTCACATTATGCTTCTGACTAGTGTAATGAAAGAAATCTCAATTCATGGGTACATTTAAACAGACTCAGTTAATGGTTGAAAATAAGTATCATTTACTTTGCAATTATAATGAATTAAAAAAACAAATAAAAAACACTATACCACCTCAGGATGGAGGAGCTAAATTTAATTCATTCCCAAATGCAATTAAAGTTAAATATAACTGAGAAGGCTGATAAGCATACAGCAAAGTTTATACTATAAATTATTCAGAAATACAAACCTTTGCATCCAAAATATTGAGAGTTGTTTCAATTTGTTGGATACGAAGAGAAAGGTCTGCCAGTTTCTGGAAAAGATTAGAAACAAAAGAATAAAGTCTGATTAAAATAAACTTAACAAGGATAACAACGGGCAGATTGAAAAATAATAAAAACCATGGCTTAAGTGTTTGTCATTTTTTATTTTTCATATTTCTCTTATTTACTATGAGTAGGAATAGGAACTCAAGTATTCTATTATTTTTTCATTAGCATGCTTCACAGTGATTTTATAAAGTTGTATTCAGAGATAAGAAGGAGTTACATTGTCAGCCTTCTCAAGCTCATTATCAGAGCCATAATCAATCATTGGGATCAGAATGCAAACTCCTCCCAGGACAGAGTTTTTTTCACTGCTGTGCCCCCAGGCCTCAGAACAGTACTTGCCACTTAACAGGAGCCTAATAATTATTTGTTGATGAATGAAGAAATTCTTCATAGAAACAAGAATAAAAATTAGCTCAAGAAAGCTTGGAACAGGATTTGCCTTTATCTACTGCTTAAACACATAAGTATATACAATTAGTCCTAAATTCAAGCTCTTCAACTTTGAAAAGTAAAAGGAGATGAAACTGGAAGATGAGCAGTTCATGTTGGAAGGAATTAAAACAAAGAAAAAATTAGAAAAAGTTCTAGAAAAACAAAAGGAATCAATCTACCATCAAAATCCTAAATAAACCAGAAACAAAAGTTTACTGTACTCTCGTTACTCTACACAATTATATACAAAGGGTGCCAAAACAATGTATACACATTTTAAGAAAGGAAAAAACTATATTAAAATTGTAATAATATATATCAATAAAAAAGATGAATACAGGTCACGTGTATACATATTTTTTGGCACCCCTTGTACATACACACACACATACACATAGCCACACAAAAGTAACATCGTAAAATATGATCCATAAGGACATTTATTTAAAACACCCTAATCCTACACATTATTATATTCAGTAACAAAGTCCAAGAGCAGTTGGACAGTTTACTAGTTGGCAGATGTGCATACAGCATTTTGACTGCTTTCTGGGATATTATCAAGATCCTGACTGACTCATAAGCAGATTTTTAACACCCCAAGAAATGGTCATTTTGCCCACATTTAGAGAGAGAAAAAAGTGAAAGTAACCACAGAGTAGTGCTTCTTCACAAAATACTTATTTTTAAGATGAGCATCTTGAGATCTACAAAGATATAATTTAGAAATAAAACATAAGAATCTAGTTTTAGTGGCATTCAAAGCTAAGTTTAACTTTGATTTCTAGGATTTGTTCACATAAGGCTTTTATGTAAATATAAATACAGGTTTACAAAACATCATGTGGATGGATTCCTCTCCAAATTATAGGCATTTTCCTGAAAATCACGGAAATTAAATTTTGGCAAATTTAACCAGTCTTTTAACTCATTAGAGAAGCTTACTAATTGCAGAAATCCCACAGCAAATTTGTAAAGTGAATGATAATTTCTAACCTATTTTAAAATGCATACATTGGCTTGATTAAAGTAAATAAACGCGTAAAGAGAAACAAAAAGATGAATTAAAAATTAATCTTTGTTTTAATATCTTTTAGGTATTTTTAAGCGATCATCACTGTAAACATTTTGAGCATTTACCATACTCTGCTACACCGTAGATGCATCATATCATTTGAAATCTTACACCAAATCTATGACAAGAACTATTACGCCAATTTTAAAGATGAAAAAAGACTAAGTCTTCATTCAAGTAAAATAATCTGCACTCAAACACTCCAACTCCAGATACTATTTTTGAAAGAATTTTACATTGTTTTGAGACAGCTTTACATTGTTAACACATGACGTCACAGACTCTGGGGATGATGTGTCAGTTAGATCGTAACAAATCAGTTTTAACAAACGTACCATGCTGGTGGGGAATGATGGTAGTGGGAAAGACTGTGTGCATGGGGGCAAGGGGCAGGGAGTATACCGGAACTCAGTGCTTTCTGCTCAGCTTTGCTGTGAACCTAAAACTGCTCTAAAAAAATAAAGTTTACTAATTTAAAAAAAAGGTGGAAAATTCCCAAAGTATTTCACAGATAGAATTTTTGTTATTCAAAGCTAATAAATGATTAATCCTTTTCTCACTAAGATGCTACTGTGCTAAACACTAGGAATCAAATTTTTCTGATCAAATTTTCCTAAAACAGATGCTGTTTATCTGATTTTAAAATTGGTATCAAATTTTTCAGGTTTAGATCATATAACTCAACTGTCCTTCAATGGGTACTCAATGATTCATACAGGATAGGCTAAGGATTGAAATACAAGTCTCAGTAAATAAGGGAATAAGGAAGAAAATGTTAATTTGTATTATTATAATCTAGAGATGATTTAAAGTATACAGGAGGGTGTGTACAGGTTATATTCAAATACTACACCATTTTATATAAGGAATGTGAGCATCCCTGCATTGTGGAATCTGTGGAGATCCTGAAACCAGTCCCCTGTGGATACTGAGGGATGACTGTACTTTCTAGAGCAGTAATTCGCAATCTTTTTTGGATGCAGATTTGTCTGGTATGTTAATCTTTTGCTTTGACACTCATATAACCTACTCTCACCTACTATTACCAAAATCTCACCAAAATGAAATGATCTGTGTTTTTTCAATAAAACAAGATTAGATGAATGATTTATTCCCACAAGACATGAAAACCACTTATCTAAACATCAATATATTACAATATCAATATCAATATATAATTTATCTAAATATCCCTGACATCTAATCTAACAACAACCATAATTGTGAAGTACAGTAGTCCCCCATTTTCTGTAGTTTCAGTTACCAGTGGTCAATCATGGTCTGAAAACATTAAGTGGAAAATTCCAGAAACAAACAATTCATAAGTTTTAAATTGCGCGCTGTTAAAATGCGTAGTGTGATAAAAATCTCGCACCAACCTTCCCAGGATGTGAATCATCCCTTTGTCCAGGGTATCCATGCCGTAAAAGCTACCTGCCCATTAGTCACTTAGTAGCCATCTTGGTTATCAGATCGACTGTCACTGTATCAAAGTGCTTGTGTTCAAGTCACCCTTGTTTTACTTAATGGCCCCAAAGTGCAATAGTGATGCTGGTAGTTGGGATGTGCCAAAGAGAAGCTGTAAAGTGCTTCTTTTAGGTGAAAAGGTATGTAGGTACAGGAAAAACAAATAGTATACATAGGGTTTGGTACTATCCGTGGTTTCCCCAGTGGATAAGAGGGACCACTGTATAAAGAAATCTGAAGAAATGATAATTTAATAAAAACCATCTGTGATTTCTCATGAAAAAACATTCAACATCACTATTAGAGAAATGGAAATCAAAACTACAATATCACCTCATACCTGTCTGTAGGAATGGCTATTATAAAAAAGACAAGAAGTGGGCCGGCTGAATGGCGCGATGGTTAAGAACTGGCTTGGGACGCCAGAGGGCCCCGGTTCGGATCCCACCTATGAGGGCCAGTGACACTGCCCTCCACAGCTAAGATGCTGAACAACAACTCAACCTGGAGCTGGGCTGCCGTGAGTCGCCGTGGCGATGGCGATGGCGATGGCGA